>NC_073304.1:221538722-221821222 GCF_027595985.1 Sorex araneus | reverse complement strand
ATAGTGATGCCTGTGGATCATCTAGTGATGCCTGTGGTGGGCACAGAAACAAAGTAGAAGGGTTGGCAAGTCAGATGTATGTCAGACTAGTTTTTAACTCTATGTCAGTTTCAGAGCAATAGTACAGAGGATAGGGCTTTTACCTTGCATGCAAGCCTACCCAAGTTCGATCCCTGGCATCCCATATGGTCCCTTGTGCACTGTCAGGAGTAATTCCTGAGTGCAGAGCCAGGAGTAACCTCTGAGCATTGGTGGGTGTGACCCAAAAAGCCAAAAAAAAAATTAACTATGTCTTCTATACTATCTAACATAACACACACACACACACACACATATGTATATAGGCACTAGGAACTCTTGACTGTGCTCAGGAGACCATATATGGTGCCAGGAATAAAACCTACGTTGGCTGCATGCAAGACAAGTGCTTTACTTGCTGTACTACCTCTCTATTTAATTTTTTTGTTTTGGGGCCATACTTGGCCATGTTCAGAAGTTACTCCTGGCTTTGCACTCAGGAATCACTCCTGGTGGTGCTCAGGGAACCACATGGGATGCCGTAGATGGAACCCTGGCTGGCCACATGCAAGGCAAATGCCCGCTCCACTGTACGATGGCCCCAGCCCCTATTTAAACATGTCTTGGCTTTGCTTCTGGCAGCCTCTCCCTTTATAAGACCTAAGCTCTGAGCTCTGAGCCCTGCGCCTCTGGATCTTTGTGCCGGCATTTACGTCTTTGCTGGAGTACATTCCTGTCTCTTTTCTGCCCTCCTTCCAACCTATTCCATCTCTCTATCCTCTGTCTTCCAGACATGCCCTCACCCGTGAGAGTGTTAGGAAAGCGGAAGAGTCCTGAGTCTGACTTCTTGCCTACTGCGCCGGCCACAGGGTCTGCTTGCGTGTCCCAGTGTGAAGCACATTGATCCCGGGAACGCACCTGCCCCGTCTCAGCCACCAGACCCTCTTTTTCCAGGAAAGTGCTGGCTCAGGTCCAAGATGAAGTATTTCCAACACTCTCCCTTTTTTCTCGGTGTGTGCCAGGGAGTGAACCCAGGTTTTAGGGCACACCAGGTATATACTTTACAGCAAGCCAAATCCTTGGCCCCAGTTCCCAACTCTCTTTGTTTTTCTGCAGGAGTTGGGGGTGGGGGCTCTCAAATGCTGTCCAGGAGGCCTGGAGGCCCTTCCAGTGATTCTCAGTGGACATGACCCGAGGGTGTATGTCTACTTGGAGCCTGGGACAGAGTTCAGGGGCTACACCCAAAGGTGTTTTGGAGAACCAGGTGGTGCTCAGGATCAAACCCGGGTCAGTCGCATTTGAAGCCAAGTACCTTAACCCCTGTCCTAGCCCTCCACGCCCCGGCCCTGGCGCTTAATTCACCAGACCAGGTGCATTCACGGACCATTTCAAATGAGGCACGATGGCTTCCAGGCCTCCTCCCCGCTCTGGAAGAGTTTTGCAGGATGCTCTGGCTTTTTCCACTAGGAGAGTGAGTGCCTCTGCCTGCTGGCCCCACCTCTCTGGGCCAGTGGCTCATCCTGAGTCTCTCTGGGCCCTCAAGAACCCAGCCCAACCTTTCCACCCTGGCCTTTGGTACCCTAGCTCTCCTCGCAGGCCTCTGGGAATTGGGGTGGGATTGAGTAGCACAGTGATGTGGAAGAGAAAGAGGCTCTGAGTTTGAGTTTAATCACTGTTCATGTGATCGCTGGTTCAGCCAGTGTGGTTAAGAATTATTCTGTCGGGGCTGGATAGAACAGGGGTTAAGGCTGCTGCCTTGCATGTGGCCTATCCTAGTTCAATTCCTGCCATCTCATATGGTCTCCTGAGCATGGCAGGAAGAAAGCCCTGAACACTGCCAGGAGTGGCCACCAAATCTAAACAGTAGTAATTTAAAATTTTAATTAAAAAAATAGAAATGCGGGCCAGAGTGATAGTACAGTGGGTAGGACACTTGCCTTGCAGACAGCCAGTCCAAGTTCAATCTCTGGCATCCCCTACAGCCCCCTAAGCCCCACCAGGAGTGATCACCGAGCACAGAGCCAGGAGTAAGCCCCAAGCACTTCCACGTGTGCCCCCTCGCTATTCCCCCCTACCAACAGAAATATTTTGTGCTAGGTGCTGCTTCCCTATCAGTGACTCAGTGGTTTCTGTTCTTGAGGACAGTGGACCAATAAGCAGATGATTGCACTGTCTTATGCTACAGAAGGCAGGCAGTGGCACTGCAGGGAAATAGAGCAGGGGGTTCTTCATAGAAAGGTGTTTTTTTTTTTCTTTTTGGGTCACACCTGGCGATGCACAGAGGTTACTCCTGGCTTTGCACTCAGGAATTACTCCTGGCAGTACTCAGGGACTCATATGGGATGCTGGGAATTGAACCTGGGTCAGCTGCGTCCAAGGCAAATGCCCTACCTGCTATGCTATCGTTCCAGCCCCTCATAGAAAGTTCTTACGGAAAAGCATGGGAGCACATGGCATAGCTGGGGAACAGGGAGGAGCGTGCTTAGATAATAGACTGAGGACAGAGAATAGGGCTGATGTGAAGATTTGGGCTGATTCTCAGCAAAATTTAAATCTCACGCTGGCTTGGCCATGCAGTACACGCGTGATAGGAGACCAACCTTCTTTCTTCCCTCCCTCCCTCTCTCCTCTCTCCCTCTCTCCTTCCTTCCTTTCTTCTTTCCTTCCTTCCTTCCTTCCTTGCTTCCTTCCTTCCTTCCTTCCTTCTTTCCTTCCTTCCTTTCTTCCTTCCCCCTTCCTTCTCTCCCTCCCTCCTTCCCTCTCTCCCTCTTTGCTTTTGGCCCTAAGCAGCAATGCTCAGGGCTTTCTCTGAACCCAGGTAGGTCACAGGCAAGGCAAGCATCTACCTACACACTGTACTATCACTCTGGCCCCAAGAAACTTCTTTACTGACTTGTACCAACTCTCTCTCTCTCTCTCTCTCTCTCTCTCTCTCTCTTACTCACACACACACACACACACACACACACACTCATCGGCACATACAGGACATGTTAATGCCACATGCTTGTGGGTTTTGGATTTGTGCTCTCTGCATTCCAACCCTACCACCACCCCTTTTCACACCAGTAGGAGCAGGAAGACTCAGAAATAACCTCCTGGGAGGAACTTCAACGTAGGCCTTTGGCTCTCCCTGTCTGAGCTGATGGGGCGGGCGTGGCTACTATAAGTACCAGGTCTCACTAGGGTGGCACCAGGTCGGGTACAGCTGCCCGTGTGCAGGGACAGGGCTGGGCTGGCACAGGGACTGGATGCTTTGAAGTCTAAGAAGATAAAAATCTCAATTCCTTGTTAGAGAAAGAGACACGGAATGTTCTATTGACAGTCCCTTGGGATTCATCTGCGGTGACTTGAATAATGAGGTGACTTGAATACTTCAAATCCTTTGACGAGCCTATGAGACATGGGTCACAACTACTTTGACCTACTGACAGTGGTAGAAGGACAGTCTCGTGGCTGTCAAACCTGGGGAGCAAAGGCCCACACAGCTTGATCACTGGGTTTTTATTGTTTTAACTTTGGCGGCCACACCCAGAAGTGCTCAGGGCTTACTCCCAGCTCTGTGCTCAGGGGTCACTCCTGGTGGAACTCAGGGGACCAAGGCAAACACTTTGCCCTCTCTACTACCTCTTTGACAGCTGCTAATTTTTTAAAAAATAATTATTGTTTTGGGACTACATCCAAGTGTGCTCAGGGCCGACTTCTGGCTCTGAGCTAAGGGATTGGTCAAGGCAGTGCCAGGGGGACCAGGTGGTCCAGGGATTAAACCTGAGTCTCTTGCTTACCAAGTGTGTGCTCTGGCCCACTGGACCCCTCAGTCACTGAGCTGCCTGGACAGCCGTGTCAGTGGTCACGCTCTCCTGAGGTCACCATGCTGCAGAGGTCACATAACAGTGTTCTGGTAATGACCCTGAGCCCAGTCTTATAGCCAGCCCCAAGGGCACATCAGACACATGCCAACCAACCTGAACCTTCCAGACCCGCCTGCCTGCCAGCTGAGGTCTCTGTGTGTCCTCCACACAGAGTAGGACAGAAGAATCACCCTGCTGAGCCTTGACCAAATTCTTGACCCATAAAATATTGAGATAGAACTAAGGTGGTTGTTATTTTCTTTATTTTTTCTTTTCTTCTCTTTTTTTCTTTCTTTCTTTCTTTCTTTTTTTTTTTTTTTTTTGCTTTTTGGGTCACACCCGGCAATGCTCAAATGCTCAGGGCTTACTCCTGGCTCTGCACTCAGGGATCACTCCTGGCAGGGGAGGAATTGTATGTGGTGCCGGGGATTAAACCCAGATCAGCTATGTGCAAGGCAAGTATCTGTTGTACTATCACTCCAGCCCAGTGGTCCTTCTTTTAAACTACTAAGTTTAGGGTATGTGATTATACAACAATAATAAATATCTGAAATAAATGTGGGTTTATGTTTGTGTGTGTGTGTGTGTGTGTGTGTGTGTGTGTGTGTGTGTGTGTGATGTCTGGCAGTGCTCAGGAGCTATTTCTGGCCCAGTGCTTGGGGGTCACTCCTGGTTGTGCTAAGGAGACCATGCAATGCAGGGGATTAAACCTGGGTCTCACATATGCAGACCATGTACTCAACTCATTGAACTCTCTAGTCTCCAAAATGAAACTATTGGAACAGATAGTACAGCAGGTAAGGCGCTTGCCTTGCATGCATCCAACTCAGGGTCCACCCTCAGCACTGCTTCCAGTTTATTTGTTTGTTTATTAAGTAAAAACATTTTATTTGGAGGCTCTTAGGAAGAGAAGGAGGGAGAGAAAGAGAGAGAGAGAGCGCAATACTCTTAAGAGAGAACACAGACTTCTCCAAAGGTGGAGAGAGCCCCTACATACATCCTGGCATTAAATAGGAAAGTCCACATCTCAAGAGGGGAGATGCACGTATCACATGCGTTCAGTCACATGGACACAAGCAACACATGGGCTCGGGCAGCATATGTGCCCTGGAGTGATCCAGAGTGTGGCTTCCTCCAGATAAGTCCAAAATGGAAACATTAATATGATGAACAATATAGTTCTCATTTTTCTATCTCTCTTCCAAGAATACTTGGAATCAACTCATTTACTCCCGAGGTGAGGGTGCAGAAAGCAGAATGGTTAGGGAATTTTCTTATAACAACTTATCTGGGGAGACTGACACCAGAGTTCAAGCTTTTGAAACTTTAATTTCATTGCGGGGAGGGCTTCAGGCCATATCCAGTGGAGTTCAGGGCTATTCCTGGCTCTGTGTTCAGAGTGACGTCTGGCAGTGCTTGGGGGTACACATGAGATGCCGCAGATTGAACAGGGAGTGGCTGAAAGCAAGGCAGTTGCCTCACCCCTGTACTCTCTCTTGAGTCCGTTCATGTTCTTTTTTTAAAAAAAGGTAATTGGCAGGGCTAGAGCAATAGCACAGCAGGTAGGGCGTTTGCTTTGCATGCAGTCGACCAGGTTTCAATCCATGGCCTCCCCTCTGGTCTCCTGAACACCGCCAGGTGTAATTCCCGGGTGTGGGGCAGGAGTAAGCCCTGGCCATTGCCAGGTATGACACAAAAAGTTAAAAAAAGAAAAACAGTAATTGGTGCCAGTTGTAGCTTTGGGCTTCTGTTGTTAATTTTGGGATCACATCTCTTGGTGCTCCAGAGCTACTCCCTGCTCTGGACTCGGCAGTGAGATCCTGGGGACCAGGTAGTGGCTTGTATCAAACTCAGGTCTCTTGCAGCAAAGCCTGTGCTCCAAGCTGTTAAGTCATATCTCTGCCCCAGGTTTTGGCTTTTATGATATAGGAAACGAAGCGTGGAAAGAGACTTTCAGTCAATGAGTACTGTGATCAGATTTTCACTTTAGAAAAAGAACTCCGGGGCCAGAACCATAGTACAGCGGGGAGGGCGTTTCCCTTGCACCTGGCAGATCTGAGTTCAATCCCCGGCATCCCATGTGGTCCCCTGAGCACCTCCAGGAGTGATTCCTGAGTGCAGAGCCAGGAGTAACCCCTGAGCATCGGCTGGGTGTGACCCAAAAAGGCAAAAAGCAAATAAATAAATAAATAAATAAATAAATAAATAAATAAATAAATAAATAAAAAGAAAACAAACAAACAATGCAACCACCTCTGGAGGAAGTAGGGAAAATGGCTGGGTAGAGGAGGGTGGGCTCAGCTCAGGATGAAACTCACGACTCAGGCCAGGAGGCCTTGAAGTGGCCTCTCCTAAGGACAGTCCAGGAGAGCACATGGGACACTGGAAAACATCAGCTCTGCCACCAGCAGTGGAGCGCGCAGATGCGCACAGCTCTGAGGAGGAAGTGTCTGCAGCCTCTGGGAATGTGTTTCTGATGTTCACTAAGAATTTGGCACCTGGCCCCAGGCAATAGTGCAGCGGGGTGGGGGGGCATGGGGATGGGGAGCACTTGCCTTGCACACAGTTGACCAGGGTACAATCCCCAGCATCCCATATGGTTCTCCGAGCCCCGCCCAAAATGATCCCTGAATGGAGAGCCAGGAGTAAGCACTAAGTACCTTTGTGCATCCCCCCTCACCGTCCACCCCCCTCCCCCCCCAAAAAAAAAACCCACCAAAACCAGAGTTGGGTACTAGATGGAGCTCAGGGGTGAAGGTGCTTGCCTTACACAAGGCTGACCACTCTTTGATCCCTGGCATCCCCCTCCCCCAGGATCCCTAAGCATGGCCAGGAGTGAACCCGGAGCACAGAGTCAGGAGTAAGCTCTGAGCACTGCGGTGTGATCTCAAAACAAACAAACAAAAATAAAACCAGCTGAAACTCCAGCTGTGAGTTTGAGCACTGATACCCTTTCCTTTGACAGAGCTTCCCTTCCAGATGGGGACAGAAATATCCACAGATCTCAGTAATATTCAAGAGGCAAGAGGTATGCCATCTGCTTAAAGAGAGATGGAGGACGGCACTGGAGCGATAGCACAGAGGGTAGGGTGTTTACCTTGCATGCGGCCGACCCGAGTTCGATTCCCAGCATCCCTAAGGGTCCCCTGAGCACCGCCAGGAGTAATTCCTGAGTGCAGAGCCAGGAGTAACCCCTGTGCATCATTGGGTGTGACCCAAAAAGCAAAAAAAAAAAAAAAAAAAAAAGCAGGAGATCCAGAGAGAGAGCACAGAGGTAAGACCCTGCATGTAGCGGACTCAGTTCTAGCCCTGGGACTGAATATGGCCCCCTGAGCCAGCCTGAATGAACCCTGAGTGCAGAGTAAGCTCTGAGCATCTCCAGGTGTGGCCCCCCCTCTCCTTCCCACTGCCACCCCCTCCCAGAAAAAGAGCAGCAAATCCTCTGAAGGTGAGTTTAGGTCCCACCAGCAAAGAACAACGGTAACCGAACTCTGGGGTGGCAGGTACACCCACCCAAGTAAGGAGGACATGCAAGGAGTCATGCGTGGACGTGGGAACAGAGGGCAGGAGGTCATGGAGGCAGTGAGGGCAAGGTGCAGAGGCTGGGGGGAGCAGCCCGGGTTTCCTGCTGTGGCTCTCAAGGGCACAGAGGCTTTGGGCAGGGGACTGCAGCGTTCTCATATCACTTTCCTCCTGCTGCCTTTCTGTTTGGGGAGAGGCACACCCAGCAGTATTCTGGGGAGTGTGTGGTGCTGGGGATCGAACCCAGGTCTCCCAGGTCCAATGCCTGCATGCCAGCCCTTTGAGCCATCCCTTTCAGTGGTAGCCAGCTGCCACTTTCTCCTGCATGCACAAATGCACGCCCGCGCATGCACGTGTGCACACACACATATACCACTCACACAAACACACTCTCACACACTCATACTCACACATACACTCACACACACTCACACACACACACTGACACACACTCATATTCACACACACACACCTTTTTCTGCAAAGATCCCAATTTTTTTTTTTTTTGCTTTTTGGGTCACACCCAGCAATGCTCAGGGGTTACTCCTGGCTCTGCATTCAGGAATCACTCCTGGCGGTGCTTGGGGGACCATATAGATCCCAATTTTTTAATCAGATCATCAGTCATAGATTCTATTTTATCACTATTACCAACTAGGCAGTTTACCAGAATTTTTTTTAATTCAATTAATTTTTTTATGGAACACTTCACAAATTTGCATGTCATCCTTGCGCAGGAGCCATGCTAATCTTCTCTGGATCATTCCGATTGTAGTATATGTGCTGCTGAAGAGAGCACAGTTTACCAGAATTTTGGGTCACATAATTCCTTTCTTGCTTCCTTCCTTCTAGTTCTACCTTTTTTTTTTAATTTTTTGTTTATTGGGTCACACCCTGCAGTGCTCAGGGCTTATTTCTGGTGGGCTCAGGAGACTCTATGAGGTACTGGGGGTCGAACTCAGTCGGCCGCGTGCAAGGCGAATGCCCTCCCCACTGTACCATTGCTCTGCCCTGTTCTACTTTCTTGAAATAGAACATAAAGTGCACTTTAACTTTCGGAACAGATTCATGAGTTTACACATGAGTCTACACTCGTGGCTACTTCAGTGGACACAGCAGGTGTTTCCATCCTGCCACTTCCCAGCAGGCACCGCCCTAGAAGGAACCACTTCTCATTTCTGTAACAATTTCCCCTCTTTCAGACCTTCTAGAAGTGCATCTTTTTTGTCCTAATATCTATGTGATCTGTCCACATGGCTAAATCCTGTCCATGGCCTTAGCTTTTTTTTTTTTTTTTGCTTTTTTTTGGGTCACACCTGGCAATGCACAGGGGTTACTCCTGGCTCTGCACTAAGGAATTACCCCTGGCCGTGCTCAGGGGACCATATGGGATGCTGGGAATCGAACCCGGGTCGGCCGCCTGCAAGGCAAACGCACTACCCGCTATGCTATCGCTCCAGCCCCCGGCCTTAGCTTTTTGAACTGCTAAACCAACTCACCTCTCTTCCTCTGTTCATCCTCATATATGTGGTGGTGGTGGTGGGGAGCGACAGAACAGTGGCCGGGCACTTACCTTGCATGTGGCCAGCCAGGATTTAATCTGACGGCACCCCGTATGGTTCCCCGAGCGCTGCCAGAAGTGATCTCTGAGCACAGAGCCAAGAGGAAACCCTAAGCACTTCTGGAAGTGGCTCCTGAACCAAAACCAAGCAAGCAAACCAAAAGCACCCATTCTTGGGCCGGAGTGACAGTACAGTGGGTAGGGTGTTTGCCTTGCATGTGGCTGAATCCGGGTTCGATCTCCGGCATCCCATATGGTCCCCCCAGCACCGCCAGGAGTAATTCCTGAGTGCAGAGCCAAGAGTGAACCCTGAGCATCGCTGGGTGTGACCCAAAAAGAAACAATAACAATAACAACAAACAACCCCCCATTCTCCCATTCATTTTTATTTGGGTGGGAGACACCCAAGCAGGGCCCAGGGATTCCTCCCCCCCGGGGACTGCTCTGCAGACTCTTGGTCAATGAGGCTAGGTGAGTGATGCTCAGACCCGGCAGGACTGGGGACCACCAGGGTCACCCCAGTCGTGACTGCAGGTCACCAAAGCCACACCTAACGGTACTCAGAGGCTTCCAGGCTTATATGAAGCAAAATTCAGTGTGTGTGTGTGTGTTGCGGGGGGCATGTGGTGCTAGAATCAAATCAGGCTCTCAAGCAAACCACTCCTGTACTATCGCCCCCAAACCTAGGCAGACTGTGGGAATTCAAAGAAAAGATATCAAACCCTTAACTCCAGGGTCACAGAAGGACAAAACAATGCTTCTGGAGGAAACTTCGTTTGAGCCAAGACTTGAAGGGTGAAGAAAGCGCTGTGAGCAGTGAGGCTGCCCTGCGGGCGGGCGGACGGGGAAGGTGCTTTCAAGGGACCAGGAGAGTTCAAAGAAGTTCCGCTTGGGATTCTGGAGTGGAAATGGGAGAGAAGGCTGCAGGGCCGGTTCCAGCGGGTGCCAGGACCTTTGCAAATTCCACTGGCGGCTCCAGTGGGAGAGTGACACAGTGAGTGACTTGGTCGGCTTTGTCTGTTGTTAGGTCTGATTTTGATTTTTGTCTTGGGGACACACCCTGCGGCACTCAAGGACCCCTCCTGGCGGGCTTGGGGGGGACTGTATGGGATGCCAGGGGTGGAACTGCGTAGGCCGCATGCAAGGCAAATGCCCTCCCTGCAGTACCAGCCCCTGGAGAGTCCCTTTCCGGGCTCCTGTCCCAGAGTCCTACAATCCCCACCCACACCAGGAGAGCCCTAGGGATGTCAGTCACGTCATGGCCGCTCCAGCTCAGGATCTGGTCGCAAGGCTGGGGTTGAGTCGTGGGGAGCCTGGAGAGTAACAGCGACTTATGGGGCAGGTGACGGACGGGGACCGAGACCTGGAGAGGTCTGCCTGCTTCCTGCAGGGCAGAGCGGGCATCTGCTGGGTGCCGGGAAGGGGCGAAGCTGAGGACCCCTGGTTTTCTGCTCTTCTGCGCTTCCAAGAGCTCTGCCGTGCGGTTACCTGCCTATCATTCTCCGTGGCTAGGGAACTTGACCTCCCCAAAGCAGGGGGTGGCCAGGCCTGTGACCATTCTCTGCCGCCCGCCCTGCCCTCACAGAGAGTCAGGAGTCACCCTCGGAGCACAGTGCCCGCTGCCTGTCTCACCCGAGCACTGTGTGCTGGAGCCTTTGCCAGTGCCCCAAGCCCTTCCTGGGCACGGCGGCACAGTGGGACAGAAAACAGGGAGACGCAAGCAGTGCTCCCCAAAGTGATCAATACCCCCCAAGTGAGTATGTGTGTGTGTGTGGGGGGGCAGGACAGGCCATGGAATGATCCAGGTGGCAGGAGTGGCCTCAGTGCGACTGGGGGGTCCTGCTGGGGGAACCCCTCTAGGGGTGCGTTCCATTGGCTGGAAAAAAGTCCATTTTGAGGACAGGCACGGGGTGATTTTTGTTTTTCTGAAAAGGGGGTAGTTCCCAAGTAAATTTAGGAAGCTCTGCTCTAGCCTGACCTGCTCCTAGTCAAGATTAGAGAATCAATGGAGCCGGAGTGATAGTAGGAGGGGAGGGCATTTGCCTGGCATGCGGCTGGCCCGGGTTAGATTCCTGGCATCTCATATGGTCCCCTGAGCACCACTGGGAGTAATTCCTGAGCGCAGAGCCAGGAGTAATGACCCAAAATGCCAAAAAAAAAAAAAAAAACCAAATTAGAGAATCAAGGCGCCGGGCAGGGAAAGGGCCCCTCCCTGTCCCTCCCCCACCCCACCCCCCTGTGCATTGCAGGGCTGAGGGGCCAAATCCGAATGCAGTGGGTGGGCTCCCCCCTGTCCACGCAGCTGCCTCGAGGTTCTCCTGCCCTGCCCCCTTCTACGCTGCCCCTCTGCTGGTGGGGACACGTCCACTGCAGACACGCTTTCGCCTTCTGAATCAGGGGCTGATGTGCTCACCGGGGACTAGACCACCGAGTCCCTGACCCAGGCACATGGGGGGCGTGGGGGGGTCTCTGTGGACCCCAGGGCAGACCTGAGGCACAGCCCTTGCTCCACAAACAGGGCCTGCTGGTGGGCACTGCGCAATGACTGTGAAACGACCCATCGGAACAGAGAAGCCGGGCTCAGGGCCGCCATCCTCTGCCTCTGTCCACTGAGGACTCCAGCCCCAGGCCGGAAACGTCCCTCTCTGCTGGACCAAGCGAGAGAAGGACCTGCTAGCACTGTGTCCTGCACCCCTCATCGCCCGGCTCCTAGAATCCGCTGGAGGGAAGCGCCTGGCAGACCCCACACTCCACCCTGACCTCGCGGAGCGGGGTGGGCACCTTCTTCTCTCACCTCCCAGATTGGGGACAGTGGGCAGTGTGCGGGGAGCAGGGGAGGGAGGAACTGAGGCATCCCTGTGGCTGTCTGCCCCCCTACCTCCCGCCCCTCCCCCCTTCCACCGCAGCCCCCCACCCCCTCCCAATGCCCCCGCCCCTGGACGAGCCCGGGTTGGGACTCGATCCCCAGCCAGTTGCCTGAGTTCCGGAGCAGCTGTCCAGGCTGGGGGGAGGGGCCGGGAACGCTGGGGCTGAGGCCTGGGCGCCCCAGACAGAGCCGGCTCTGAATTCTGGGAATGTTTGTGCAGCTGGAGCCCATTAGGGGGAGGGAGCGGGCGCTTATTAATCCCAGCCTTGTTTCCCGGGAGGGGCCGGGGCCCCGCACACGAGTGGAGGCCCGGCCCAGCCCTCAGCCCCCTGCTCGGCGGCGTCTCCGACAGGAGTTCGGAGCTCTGGGGCCTGGCACCTCCCTGCCACGTCGCACGTGCGAGTGGGCGCCGTGGGGGCAGGGCACCTGGGGAGGGTCGCTAGAGGTGCGCTTCCCAGGGCAGGCAGGATGGGGCGCTGTGGGCCCGGAGAGAGCCCCCTCCCTGCGCCCCCTCCCCAGCTCTTGCTGGCCAGCACCAGGGATGCTGGAAAAAGGGGGGCGCATAGCGGTTGCCCCCCTCCCCCTTGTCGGTTCTTGTGGACAGAGAGAGCTGAGGGGTGAGTGTGGACACAGCCCACCTTACCAGCGCTCAGAGATGCCGGTTAGTGAGACCCCCAACGTGAGGGAGCACTGCACACTCCCGTGCAGTGCTCTGGGGAGGAGCAAGGCTGGGTGGGGGCCTGGGTGCTGGTCCAAGCTAGGCTACCAGGGTGGAGGCAGCGGAAACCGAACCTGGCCTCGTGGCCTCGTGGGGTGTCCGAGTCCTGGAACTGGCTGTGGTCAGTACCTTTATTAACCTCCCTGAGCCCGACTTCCCGGTCCATCCCCCCCTCCCACCCCCCCCATCCTGCACAGTGGGGTTTGTCCTGGTCCCCAGAGGGTGGTTGTAGAGCCGCGGGTCATTCACCTGTCCAGTGTCCAGCAAGCCCACGCAGTCCAGTGCCTGCCACGTGCCCTGCCTTCTCGCCATCTGCTTCTCCTCAGTAGTAGGGGGTGGGGGTGAGACCCTCACAGGTATGGTGCGAGTGTAGACCACCTCCCTGGCTCGTGAAGAGCGGGCGAGAAAGTGGGCCCCGCACAGGTGTCCTCACGTGACACCCACGGAGGTGCCTTGGACACAGCGTGACCGAGCTCATGGGGGGGGGGCAGGATCTGAGACGCGGACAGGAGTCCCCAGGTTCTACCCCTTGCTACTTCCCCAACAGGGGGTGGGGTGGGGGCTTCAGATACTCAGGGAGTTGTTGCCAGAAAGTTCCAGAACGAGCCCTCCTGGGACTGGGGCGAGTGAGAGCCGTGGCCGCCAGCCAGCAGCCCCCGTGGGGAGGCGGGAAGAAGACTCTGTGACAAATCGCTTAGAGAGGCTTGGCGTCCACAGGCTGCTCAAGCACAGACCCAGCCCTGCGTGGGCGACGTGAGAAGGGCTGGCGGCGGCGAGGGGAGGTCACTGCGGGGCCGGGTGCTTCGGAGCCCGGCTGGCTGCTCCGCCAGTCCCAGAGGGCAGGCCGGGGCAGGAAGAAAGGCCTCGCTCCATCCCTCTTGCCCCGTGGGTCTCCCTCGGGGCCCAGGGTCGCCTTGGGATAAGGCGTTTTCATCAGAACCCCAGACAGTGTCCCCGGTGGGGCTGGGGGGGGCAGGACTGCTGAGCAGCCAGTACTGAGGCTGGCAACTCCCCCGCAAGAATCCATAGTCTTGGTTGGTTGTAATTCATACTCAACGGTGCTCAGGGCGTTTACTCCTGGCTCTGTGCTCATGTGTGTTCATGCACACGCACATATACACAGAGACCAAAAATTATATAGGGGTTCTGGAGAGAGAGAGTACAATGGGGTGAGTAAGGCCTTGCACATGACTGAACTGGGTTTGATCCCTGGCTCTGCATTTACTTCCCTGATCCCTGCCAGGGGTGATCCCTGTGCACAGTCAGTGGTAAGCCCTGAGCACCACCAGTTGTGACCAGTGGTGTGCCTGTGTGTGTGTGTGTGTGTGTGCCCGCGAGTGCGCGCACGCGCGCGCACACACACACACACACACACACACACACACACACACACACTGTTGACTTTAGAGGCCAGAGAGCTAGCACGGGGCTAAGTCACTTGCCTTACACTCGGCCAACCCTGGTTCCATCCTCAGCACCATATGTGGCCTCCTGAACACCGCTGGGTGTGTCTCCCCAAAAACCAAACCAAAAAAATAATACAAACATGAGGTGAACAGGTAATGTGCCATGAACTGAGACCTGGAATGGGAGAACATGTGTGGCACGGTGGGGAGAAGCTCACGGAGCTGCAAGGCCGCCCTCAGAACACAGATGCCTCCCTCAGGCCCTGCGGTGAAAATGACTCCTCCGGGGTCCTCAGATCTTCGACCCCCCCCCCGCCCCCTGCCCCCCCATGGCCTCGCCCCTCTGCTGGCCTGGCTTCCCCGCTGCCTTCCTCCCGGCCTTGCATTTGGTCTTTCTGAGGCAGGTGGTCTGGCCAGCTGCTCGGCCTGTGCTCAGGGATCCCACCCACGGCGTGGCGGGGGCGGGGGGCTCTGGGGGGTGGGCTGTGAGCCGAGGAGCTGACAGCTGAGTGGGGGGCTCAGGCAGGGGGCACAGGGGTGAAGACACGGCTTTTGGCAGTTCTTCCCGATCCCCTCCTAAGGGGAGCTGGGGGATGTCCTGGCTTTAGGCTGTGGTGGGTCTGGGTCCCCCCGGGGGAGGCCTGGGCGGGGCTGTGGGGAAGAGCAGGTTGAACTCACTTCCCCAAGGCTGGCCGTGGAGACCAGCCCTGGGCGAGCGGGTGTGGGGAAGTGGGCACTGCAGCTCGGGAAGGACATCTGGGGCAGCAAGGCCAGGCCCGACACCCCTCCCGAGACGTCCCCCCATCCCACACACGAGGCCCAGAACGGGGGTCCTTCCCACCCACTCAGACAGGCTGGGAAGGGACTCAAGGGGCCTGAGAAACCTGGCTTTGACTCTGATTGTTTTTGTTTTTTTGCGGGGGGCTCACAGGCAGCAATGCTCAGGGGTTACTCCCGGCTCTGCACTCAGGAATCACACCCCGAGATGCTCAGGGGACCACGTGGGGTGCCGGGATGGAACCCAGGTAGTGTGTGCAAGACAAACGCCCTCCCCGCTGGGCCATCACTCAGCCCCGGCCTTTTACTCCTCTACCCCCGCCAGGCTTCCCTGCAAGCCCAGGCCTGGAGGCGGCCTCTGTGCCCACCGACTCTGCCCCTAGCAGGGCTGGCGGGCGGTGCACACCTTGCGTTCTCCAGGTGCCCGGCCTTCAGAGACGGGGGCCCACGGGCTGGGGGTGGGGCTGGTTACTGGAATTTTCAAATTTTCAACAAGTGCCCGAGGAGGCCTGCGGGCCCTCCAGGTCCACCCACCACCCTCCGCGTCGCCCTCTCCTCCTTCCTCCCCTCCCCGTTCAGCTGTCTGGTCCCTCTCCCGGCCCCTCCGGCCCCTCCCAGCACTGGCCTCCCCAGCTGTTAGCGGCTAAACCCAGGGCGGTGGTGACAGAAGGCCAGGGCTGGGTCTGAGGTCGGGAAGGTGCGGAGTCAAGGTCAGCCAGGCTCCGACCCAGGGCCTGGCCACACACGGGGACAGTTTTCCATCCCATCTTTTTGTTTTGGTTTTGGACCACACCCCGTGATGCTCAGGGCTTACTCCGGGCTCTACTCTCAGGAATTACTCCTGGTGGTGCTCGGGGGATATCTCGGGGGATGCCGGGGAGTAAACCCGGCTCTGCCGCGTGCAGGGCAAGTGCCCTCCCTGCTGACCTCTCACTCCTATCCCTCTCCATGCCCTCTTCCTCCACTCCGTGTGTCCTGAGAGTCCCTGGGAACCACACGCCTGTATCACACCTGCCGGGCCTGGGAACTCTTGTTCTTGATGCTGCTGTAGTGGAAAGATGTCAAGTCTACTTAAAAAAAAAATTGGGGGGGGAGCTGGAGCAATAGCACAGTGGGTAGGGCATTTGCCTTGCATGCGGCTGACCCGGGTTCAATTCCCAGCATCCCATATGGTCCCCTGAGCACGGCCAGGGGTAATTCCTGAGTACAGAGCCAGGAGTGACCCCTGAGCATCACGAGGTGTGACCCAAAATGCAAAAAATAAATAAATAAATAAAATTTTAAAAAAACTTTTGGGCCACACCTGGTGGTGCTCGGGGCTTTTTCCCGGCTCTGCAAGCAAGGATCACTTTTGTGGAGGTTTGGGAGTTGGGGGGGTGCATGTGGGATGCTGGGGATTGAACCGTGGTCAGCCACCTGCAAGACAAAGCTCTACCCACTGGCCTATCTCTCCAGGCCCCGTTAGTGATTCTGTAAACACCCGGTTTTTCTTTCTCCTCCCGCCTCCCCCCACCCCAGGTGCTTCTTTCTGCTGTGATTGGGTCACACTCATCTACACTGGGTCCCTTAGCGGGGTTGGCTGCCGTGTTTACTGGAGTCAGCCGCTTGGTGGCGCTCTTGTGCCCTTTGGGGGTCGGGTGGTCATGGAGGGGCAAGTGGGCTGAGGGGCTGGCACACACCTGGTAGTGTTGCTTGTTGACGTCAGGGGTCCAGCTCGGGCGCAGGGTGCTGGCCGTGACACCTCACACGCCTCCTGCTTTGTTTCCGTTTGACTTTGTGTTGGGGTGTGCATGTGAGTGTGTGACTTCAACCCCAAACAAACACAAAACAGAAAATGAGAATGAAGCTGGACATGGCTTATGAGGTTCTCTGAATATCTCACCTGCTTGGGAGAGACCATCTCTGCGCCCACCCATGGTCCTCCAGGGTGAGGGAGACAGGGCTGGGCCCTGGCAGGGCAGTAGGAGGAGCGGGGAGGAGGGAGGAGGGAGGAGGTGCGAGGAGGGAGAGGAAGGAGCTGAAGGTCGGAGGGGCACCAGGCTGCCTGGGCACAAGCGGGGAGGCAGAGACCAGAGACCAGCCTGGCCCACGGCGGGTATCATGTGACCGGTGAGACCAGCGACCTCCTCCACTCTTCAGCCCCTTCCCTCCCGCCCCTCTGTCGCGGGCCCCCCACCGAGCGGGGCCCAGTTTATTTTCCTTGGGCAGACTTCCTGAAAGGGGAGCTGGCCGTCCTGACACTCGTCCTGGGCTGCCCCTGACCCTTCCTGCCGCGTCCCCGTGCCCGGCGTTTGTCTGACACGCAGTCACACACGTGGACACTGCCATGGCCAGGCACCTGGCACACACATGGGCCCCGGGCGGCCCAGGACCTCACAGACCAGAGGTCGAGCAGCCCCCCTGGGCCCCCGCTGAGCCTGAAGGCTGGTGTTGCTTCGCTCAGTGCCAACCCCACTGGACGGCTGGGCATGAGCTGACACCTGGGGTCCCGGGTCCAGCGTGTGAGGCCCCCTGGCACAGACTGGGCACCCCGGGTGTGGGTGGAGGCAGCTTTGCCCTGAGAACCCGCCCCCTGGGGAGGGTCTGAGGCTGGCAGGGCACCCCCATGGCAGCCCCCTGCCCCGTGCTCCCTGCTGTGCTCCCACCCCCACCCAGTGCTGCGCCCAGCGGCCCCATGCTGGGGGGCAGGAGATGGGGCCCCCATGCCCCGGCTCACACACTTGTCCTCACTTCTTTCAGGTGTGGAAACTGAGCTGGGGGGCCGAGAACTCACGCCATTTAGAGTCCAAGGAGGCCCAGCGCAGGGGACTGTCCAGGCCCGAGTTCACGGGGTGGCCCAGTTGTCAGCTGTGAAATACCCCCCAGAAACACTGTGGGGGCCAGGGAGACGGGAACCAGAAACTCAGCCTCGGGGCTGGTGCAAAGGAAAGGGGCGCGCAGGGCAGGCAGGCGGGCAGGCAAAGCCCACCCTTGCCGCGGGCAGCCAGAGTGGCCGGCCAGCACCCCAGGCCCTTGAGCCCCTCCGCTCCTGGTGGCTTCCACCACCCGCACCCCTCCCTGGGACACCCCTGGGAGAAGCAGGCATTCCCAGACTCAGACAGAAGCAGGAAGCAGAGGGGCGGGGCTGGAGGGAGGGGCCCAAACACTGCGGTCTTTGTGGGAGCCCCAAGGAGGGAAACACTTCATGCACAGTGCCTGGGGCCGCCCCCAAGGAGGGAGAGAGGGACTGGGCTGCAGAGAAGGGGTACAGGCCCGTGGCAGGTGGGACACTTGCTTGGGCGCAGACCTGTTCTTGGTCCAGGGGACCCCTCCTTCCTCTTCTTCAACACACACATACTCACGAGTGTCTTACACAGTCTGAACACCCACACACGTGGGCACGCCTCACTGTCACAGTCACACACCACATATATACATACATACACAGCACATACCCCCCACACCACACACATATTCACATACACCCATACTCACACTATATCCACATACATCACACACCACCACACACTCACACACCACACACACATATACACGTCACACCCC
This sequence comes from Sorex araneus, assembly GCF_027595985.1. Classification (NCBI taxonomy): domain Eukaryota; kingdom Metazoa; phylum Chordata; class Mammalia; order Eulipotyphla; family Soricidae; genus Sorex; species Sorex araneus. The sequence goes on along the minus strand of NC_073304.1, from coordinate 221,802,960 downwards.
CCACTCTCACACACTGCACACATACACCCATCATGCACACACATACATACACATACCACACATACAAACCCTCCATACTCACCAGTCACGCTTTGTAGAGCCTGCACACCCATACATGACGTCCCCTACACACTCATGCACTCTCAGGAGTGCACTCACGGCCACTCTCACACTTTCACAACTCCACACTCATTACTCACTCCCACACTCTCAGACATGCGCACAATTCTCACTCACACACTCACTGTCACACGCTCTCACACGCTCACTCTCACACACGCTCACCTACTCTCACTCCCACTTCACTCTCACCCGCTCAGACATTCATTTTCACAACTCACACTCTCACTCTTACGCACTCACACTTTCGCACCCTCATACTCTTACCCTCACTGTCCCCCAATCCCACTCTCTCACATACTCCCTCACACACACTCACTGTCACACACTTAAATACATGCTCACACTCACACTTTCACTCTCACACACACACTGTCACTCTCTCTCACACATGCACACACATGCGCGCACACACACACACACACACACACACACACACACACACACACACACACACCAGCCCCCGTGTCAGTCCTTACAGAGCCTGGGCCTCCCTCCAGCCTCTGGCTCCTCCCCTGAGCCCGTTCCTGCTCTCTCCTGGCCTGACCTGGTCCCCTGAGCCAGCTCTGGGGCTCCCTCCAGTCCCACCCCCTTCCTCCCGCCCTCCCTGCTCCCCTAACTCTGAGACCCTCTCGCCTCTGTCTCTCCCTTCCTGGAGCTCCCACTCCTCTACCACCCCCTCACCTCTGCCCCCAAAGGCTCCAGCCTGTCCATCCTGTCCCCCCCACCCCCGCCGGCTCCCTGCTGCGGGCCCTGGGCAGAGCCAGGCTGCCCAGCAAGGGGCCCCTGGGTGCGGAGGGTGGAACCGTCAGTCTCCCCGCCTGTTGCAGAGGCTCGCGGACGGATTTCCCGAGGGGGCAAATTTCCCAAGAGCCCGGCTGCAGAGGCCCTCTCGCTCGAGGCTGAGGCCGGCTGTTCTGGGAGTTTCTAATTGCTCCTCAGCCGACAGAGCAGCGTCCACGGCCGAGGCAAGCCCTCTGCCGGGCGCCTCCACTCTGCCATCCAGGCCCTGCGTTCCCATCCGTGCCGGCTCTGGGCTGGGAGAGGAGGCTGGGAGGCTCGCCAGAGAGCCAGGTGGGGCGAGGCCCTACTGGCCACAGGACCTTGAGTGAGGTCCACTCTGGTCTTGGGTTCCTCTGAGAGCACACGGGATAGTGAGGCCAGGTAGAGCGGGTGTCAGGGACACACGTGGGACCCCACACAGACGGCTGACGATGTTGTTACAGAGCCTATTAATAGACTTACGATCACCCAAGAGATGATGCCTTACACACAGCAATATAGTTCCTACTCTTCCCGCACCTGCTATTATACTGCTGATAGGGTAATTACAGCGAGGCCAGGGAGATAGGTACAGGCGTAAGCCAAGCACGCGACTGCCTGGATTTGGTCCTTGGAACCCCGTCTGGTCTCCTAAGCCCCACCAGGAATGATCCCTGAGCACAGAGCCAGGAGGAAGCCCTGAGCACTGGAGGGTGTGCCTCCCCCAACGCACTCGAGCGTGTGCGCACACACACACACACATACACACACACACACACAAATAATCAGAGCTATATTTTACTACAGGGATGGCATACATTTAACGAGAAAGGGACCAGCATCTGGAGGTTGCTAGTGGGGCAGAGGAATGGTTAGGGAAATGGGGACAATGGTAGAGGGGAGGTGACGCTGGTGGAGGGATTAGGGTTGGATTATTTACATTTGCCTGTAACAAATGCATCAGGAATAACTTTGTAAGCAATGGTGTTTAAATAAAGGGCAAAAAAAAAATTTCTTTTTTTTTTTTAGCTTTTTGTATCACACCTGACAATGCACAAGGGTTACTCCTGGCTCTGCACTCAGGAATTACTCCTGGCAGTGCTCGGGGGACCATATGGGATGCCGGGAATTGAACCCGGGTCGGCCATGTGCAAGGCAAATGCCCTCTCCGCTGTGCTATCGCTCCAGCCCCTAAATGATTTTTTTTTTAGAAGAAAAGGGAGCAGAGGGGACTCCTGACTCCCTGGGCATCCTGGGGGCCCAGGGCGGCTCCCTGGGGTGACACCAGGCTCAGTCCTCACACTGCCCTGTGCTGAGCCTCAGGGCCCTTCATTTTGCCACACCAGCCCCACCCTTGGCACAGCCCCTCCTGCGCCCGCCCCCACAGCCCCCAGGCAGCCCAGCCCAGGCCACACCCCCAGCTACTGCAGTTAGCTTCTTCCCTGGTGGGTCCCCTGCGCCAACACACCCCTGAGGGCCAGCTTTAGAGAAACCACGGGCACAGGAGACCCCCCGCCCCAGAGCCACCCACCCTGATCTGGGACCCTGGAACTGTTAAAAACCTATTTCCAGGGGCTGGAGCGATAGCACAGGGGGTAGGGCGTTTGCCTTGCACGTGATCGACCAGGGTTCGATTCCCAGCATCCCATATGGTTCCCCGAGCATCGCCAGGAGTAATTCCTGAGTGCAGAGCCAGGAGTAACCCCTGTGCATCTCCGGGTGTGACCCAAAAAGAAAAAAAAAAAACCAAAAAACCCAAAACAAAAAACGTACTTCCAGGGGGTTAGCAACTATGCCAGGGATATGCGCAAACCCTTCAGCCGAGCCAATGGTTTTAATCCACCGTTGCAACCCCCACTCATGTGACTGAGGAGTAGGCTGATAGAGGGGTAGAGGGTGAGTGCGGATTGGGGGCCCTCCTTCACCTGCGCCCCCTGACCAAGAGACACCTGTCTGAGAAGGCAGAGCCTCTGTCCTGGCACAGCACAGAACCATGGGGGACCCCAGTGGTGCTGGGAGAAGGGACCCCTCAGCAGGTGGACGGGAAGGCTGGGCCGGAGCCCTGGGAAGGACGAGCATAGCTCAGGGAAGTGGCATTTTCCCCTCCCCAGCTCAGCCCCATCATGAAATGTTGTTTTTTTTTGGGGGGGAGTGGGGGGAGTCACACCCTGTGATGCACAGGGGTTACTCCTGGCTCGTGCACTCAGGAATTACTCCTGGTAGTGCTCGGGGGACCATATGGGATGCTGGATATCGAACCTGGGTTGGCCGCCTGCAAGGCAAACGCCCTCCCTGCTGTGCTACCGCTCCAGCCCCACAACACAAAATGTTTTTAACTTGGGGGAGGGCTGGGGGACCCAGCCAGGGCGTGGCACATGTTTGGTTTGCAGGCTCGAGCAGAGCCGCACCCCGCTCGCGGTTCAGCAGAGAGCTAGGACCTGGGGCTGAGAGGAGGCACTGGCCACGGGAAACACTGACAGGACAGAGGGCAGCGGGGAGGCAGTGAGGGCAAACTCAGAGGAGGAGAGGAGGAAGCAGGAGTCTGTGAAGGAGGGAAGGAAGAGGGATAGCCTTGGGCCGGGGCCAGGGGACAGCGACTAGGGTCCCGGTGGACAACAGCGACTAGGGTCCCAGTGGACGCAGCCCCGCCAGGAGTGACCCCTGAGCGGAGAGCCAGGAGCAACCCTTGGGTATTACTGGGTGTGGCTTCCCACACCTCCCCCACACCCCTCACCAAAAAAAAAAAAAGGGAACATCGACCCAGCCCAGGGTGGCCCAATCCACAGCTGGAAATTCTTGTCCTGTTTATTATTTTGATTTTGTTTTGGGGCCAAACTTGGTGGTGCTCGGGACTGACTTCTGGCTCTGTGCTCAGGGATCCCTCCTGGGGTGCCAGGGGTTGAACCTGGGTCAGCTGCATGCAAGGCAAGTATGCCACCTGACCACCCGCTGTATTATCGCTCCAGCTCCGGAGACAATTCTGCACCAGGGGATCAAAGTGTAGAGCGCGGCGGTAAGGGGACTGTGAAGGCAGGAAGGGTGCTGAGGTGAGGCTGGGGGGACACGGCCATGAGCAAGGCAGGTGCCTCCTTGCACTCCAGCACCCCCTGGTTGGAAGTCCTTTCTTGTGGGGGGGTGGGGTTCATACCTGGTGATGCTCAGTGGTCACTCCTGGCTCTGCACTCAGAAATTATTCCTGGCAGTGCTTGGGGCAACATATGGGATGCCGGGGATCGAACCGGGTCAGCAGCATGCAGGGCAAACATCCTCCCTGCTGTACTATCTCTCTGGCCCCCCGTGGTTGAAAACTTCCTCCCTGAAGTTGTGCGCTTGCTGGCTCCTCATGACCTGCCTCCCATTGCTTCATTCTCTTCTCTCTCCCCCTGGACCCTCGGCTGCTGGCCCAGCGAATGCCGAGGCCTCGACTTGGCTTTTCCTCAGCTGGTGCAGATCTTCCCCGAGGGTCTCCCAGGAAGGAGCCCCACACCCACTCAGGCCCCTCACCGGGACAGGGTGCCCCTCTTCTCTATACTAAGTTCTGAGGAACCAGCCACATGGTGTTAAGAATTAGCACTGTAGCACTGTCGTCCCATTGCTCATCGATTTGCTCGAGTGGTCACCGGTAACATCTCCATTGTGAGACTTGTTGTTACTGTGTTTGGCATAGCAAATACGCCACGGGGAGCTTGCCAGGCTCTGCCATGTGGCCAAATGGAAGTTCCAGCACCTTTGGCCAGTCAGATAAAAATAAAAGGGGGAGGGGCTGGAGCGATAGCACAGCGGGTAGGGCGTTTGCCTTGCACGCAGTCGACCCGGGTTCGATTCCCAGCATCCCATAGGGTCCTCTGAGCACCGCCAGGAGTAATTCCTGAGTGCATAAGCCAGGAGTAACCCCTCTGCAACGCCGGGTGTGACCGCCTCCCCCCAAAGTTTTTTTTTTCTTTTTGGGTCACACCTGGCAATGCACAGGGGTCACTCCTAGCTCTGCACTCAGGAATTACCCCTGGCAGTGCTCAGGGGACCATATGGGATGCTGGGAATCGAACCCAGGTTGGCCACGTGCAAGGCAAACGCCCTACCTGCTGTGCTATCGCTCCAGCCCCCCCAATTTTTTTAATTAAATAAAAAAAGGGGGAGACTGGGACCTCATGCTTTCTCTGAGAGGTCAGAGTTTTATCCCCAGAACCTCCAGTGGCCTCAGAGCACTGTGTTGGGAGTGTCCTTCAGTCAACTCCCCTGTTACACACACACAAAGAAGAAGAAGGAGGAGGAAGAGGAGGAAGAGAAGGAGGAGGAGAAGAAGGAAAAGAGGGGGGAGGAGGAGAAGGAGGAGAAGGAGAAGGAGAAGGAGGAAGAGGAGAAGGAGGAGGGAGAGGAGGAGGAAGAGGAGAAAAGGGAGGAAGAAGAGGAAGAAGAGGAGGAGGAGGAGGGAGAGGAGGAGGAGGAGGGAGAGGAGGAGGAGGAGGAAGAGGGAGGAGGAGGAAAGAAAAGGGAAAGGCTTTGGTTTAGGCCACACCTAGAGGTGCTAGAGCTCCATGGGGCTCCTCGGCTGGAACATCACTCTCCCACATGCTCCCACACGCTCCCACATGCTGCCAAGTGCTCCCACACACATCCACACACTATGCACATATTCCAGCCCCTTGCCCCATCTCTCCTCCCGAGGAGGCCGAGACGGCTGGTCCAGCCCAGAGTCGGGAGGGCCAGTGATGGGGGCAGTGTGCTCCGGGAGAGCCTCTGGGCACTGAGATGAGGGGAGGGGAGACAGGGTGTTGTCTTTTGTTTGTTGTGCTTTGTTTGGGGTCACCCCGGCAATGCTCAGGGGTTTGCACTCAGGAATCACTCCTGGCGGTGCTCGGGGACCCTATGGGATGCCGGGTCGCTTCGTGTAAGGCCAGCGCCCCCTCCCCGCTGCCCTGTTGCTAGGGCCCTAGGGCCCCCCAGAGAGTGCTGCCTTGAGCCCCAGAATCCCAGAGTGAAACGTCAGAGCCAGGAGGCTTGTCTGGGGTCCCCAGCAAGAGGGAGCAAGTATGGGCTCCCCTGCACAGGTAGAGGGGAGCCCGGAGCAGACCATGTGTGTGGGGGGTCCGGCTGCCCCCAGGGAAACCTTAGCGAACCCCCAGCCCCCAACGGCTCTGATCCCAAAGGTGGCACCATCCTCCTGTCCCGCCGCGCCCACGCCTGGCGGTGACGGCAGAGCCATCTCTGAAATAAACACCACAGGAGAGCAGCAGCCCCCAGAAACTCCAAAAGGGCCTTTGATGTGGGGCCAAGGGTTTTGACTAAACAAACTGGAAGCGATTTAGGCTGGCGGCAGTGCTGAGGCGGCTGCATTGGGGAACTGAGTCCGGCTGCCAGGAGCTGGCGGAGGCCTCGGCCACCCTGGGACCCCAGTGTCGGCGTGGAGAGGGGAGGCTGTGAGTCACTCCCCTGGGCCCCTCCCGCCCTGCCACAGGGGCTGGGCTCTGAGGGCCCCGTGGGCAGGTGGAGCCGGGGGCTCCTACTCCCCACCAGCCTTTCCGGGTGAGAAGGGTGCCCCGTCTCAGGGCACGGGTACTCCTGTCCCTGGGGGTGGCCTTCGTGTGCCGCGGGCCTCTCGGGGCCCCGCGGACTCGGAGAAGAGGTGACCTCAGCAGAGGGTGGACCCGCCCTGGCACCGGCACGTGCGCACGCGTGCACGGAAGGGGCCCGGGCGCGGGTTCTGGGATCGCAGCTCTTGCCAGCCGTCGGGCTGTCATCTGGAGCAGACAGCACCGACATCTGTGCGTGTGCCCCGACGGGCTGGAGGAAAGCGGCTCCGGGCCGAGGGGCAGCCGCGCTGCTGGGCACGTGCTCGGCGCGCGGGAGGCCCGGCCCCGGAGCACCGCCGGGAACAAACACCCACCCCACCCCAGCGAAGAGCAGCCCCTCAGCGCCGCCGGGTGTGCCCCCTAAAATAAAGTGAATCAAATGAATGGGCGGGAGATTGCGTTTCCTTCAGGGCGGCAGTTGGAGTGGGGAGGCGGCAGGAGCGCCCTCCTCTGGCCAGCCGAGGAAGTACAGCAGAGCCCCGCGCTCCGCCGAGCGGGGTCTGATCTCTCCTGCCCCAAGATTCAGCCGCCCTTCCCCTAGCCGCCCCAAAAGCCTGTTCTTCCTTCTGAGTGTCCTCTGGCTGCTTCTCCCCTCATGGTCTCTCCCTGGAGGCCTCTGCCTTCTGTCTTTTTTTAAAAATTTTGTTTTTCTTTTTAATTTGATCACTAAGTCCTGGGCAGGAAGATCATAAAAGTGCTAGTGAGGCATCAGGGGCACTTGGACTCACAAAGAACAAAACTAAACAAGGGGACACACACAGGCCAGACACACACACACACCTCACACACAGCCCTGCACACGTGCACGGAGGTTCAGGCACATGTTGCCACATGCATGCACACATGGTACCACACAATGTATACAATACACACATGAACATATAATGCCACATATGTGCACACGTACATAGTACCACACAGATACCCACAGACATGGTGCACACATATGCATACCATACACACATATGGTACCATACAAATGCACACATACATGGCACCACACATATACATAGGCTTACATGGCAGCACATGCACACATATGGTGCCATGTGCATACATACATGATATTACAAATGCTTATGCACACAGTCACACAAAAACATGCACGCAGCACCACAATAAACACATGATCATGGGGCCACACACATTCACATGGGGACACATACATGTGCAAATGGTATCACACGAGCACACATGTACACTGTACCACAAACATGAACACACTGTGCCATACAAACATGCACATACACACGATGCCACCAACAGACGTGTGCATACGGGCACCTGGTGCCACACACACGCGCGCGTACACAGGTACATGGTGCCACACACATGCACACCATGTAGACAGACTGGTGCTGTCTGCACACACATGCACACGCACTCACAGGAGGCCAGGCCCGACGACTACTTCAGGCTTCACCTCCCAGCCCAAGCCCCGAAATCTGTCTCCAATTATCTGGCCGGCGTTGGGAGCAACAGGAAATCCAGAGCTGCCTGTGTCTTCGGGGGAGAAGCTGGGAGTGCAGCCACTTCCCCCTCACGGGAAACAAAAGCCTCAGGCCTTGCTCCTTCCCCTGCCTCTGGGCAGCTGAGGCTGGGCTGGTGTGGTCTGGGCAGGGAGGGAAAGCGAGCCTGTGCCACCCCAAAACCCTGGGCCAGGGGCCACGTACGAGTCTGTTCAGCTTCTCTGAACACCCAGCAGGGCAGTTGCCTGGACCAAGGGTGGGTTTATAGCGGGGGCTTGGGAATCCAGGAAGACCCCCACTTTAGGGGGTGACAAGGCTGCAGAGGAAACAGCCACCAGAGTGGCTCTCAGGGGCCCCAATCTGTACTGACCCAGTGGCTCGTGACTCCCTCCCCGAAACCTCGCTCAGAGTATGGGGGTCATGCCTGTAGCACCCCTCATGGGGTGCTCGACTGTGGGGTGGCGGTGTGTCCACATGCCTGTGCGGCTGGGCAGAATGTCCCAGGAGTCAGTCCTCACTATGGGGTGTGTCTTAGCATGCGAGGGACCCGGCTCCTGGGAACGGGGAGTGCTCCCCTGGTCTGCTCCGGGCATCTGAGGGGAAAGGCCCCAGGCCCTGCACTTTCCTCCCTCTGGCCTGGAGAACCCAAATGCCAGTCTCATCTCTCTCTCCCTCTCTCTCTCCTTCTCTCCCTCTCTCTCCCTCTCTCTCCCTCCCTTCCTCCCTTCTTTCCTTCCTCCCTCCCTTCCTTTCTTTCTGTTTTTGGGCCATGCCTGACAAGCTCAGGGCTTACTCCTGACTGCACTCAGGAATCACTCACTCCTGGCAGTGTTTTTGTTTTTGTTTTTGTTTTTTTTTTTGCTTTTTTTGGGGTCACACCCAGCGATGCTCAGGGGTTACTCCTGGCTTTGCACTCAGGAATTACTTCTGGTGGTGCTTGGGGGACCATATGGGATGCCGGGGATCAAACCTGGGTCGGCCACGTGCAAGGCAAACGCCCTACCTGCTGTGCTATCGCTCCGGCCCCTCACTCCTGGCAGTGCTGGGGGGACCGTCTAGTCAGCTGCGTGCAAGGCAAATGCTCTACCCACTGTACTATTGCTCTAGCCCCTTCATTTGGAAGTTCAGTGGTAGGGAGGAGCGAGAGGGAGCGAGAGATACCACGCTCAGGAGAGACAGGAACTTCTTCAAAGGCAGAGAGAGCGCCGTCCGAGTCCCAGCAGAGCAGTCTGGAAGTCCGAAAGTGCCCGTCTCAAGAGGGGCGATGCGGGCACGGTGCCCTGCTCCAGCAGCCTCACTCCCAGCCTGCAGCTTGGGTTTGGTTTTGATTTTTTTGGGGAGGGCCACACCTGTGATGCTCAGGAGTTACTCCTGGCTCGGGGACCGTGTGTGGCGCCAGGGATGGGAGCCAGGTCGGCTGTGCTCAAAGCAAGCTCCCTACCTGCCTACAGCTTTCTCAACCCCACACAGTCGCCCTCCAGCTCCCGCCCGCCCTCGGAAGCTTCCCCTTGCCCAGGGGCAAATCACCCTACTTCAACCCTTGTATCCGGTGGGGGCCTCTCCCATCTGGCCTTGCTTAGCAGAGGGTCAGAAAGGCACACCAGCACCTGTGGTGGTTGGAAGGCACTTCCACGTGCCAGGGGACGGCTCGGGTGGGCCCAGGCTGCAGGAGGCCATGGGTTCTACCCCTGGCACTGCCCAAGGGTCCAGACAAAGAGTGTGACCCTGAGTAAACATCGAAACACCGAAGGGAAGAAAAGGAAGGACATGGGGCTGGAGCGATAGCACAGCGGGTAGGGCGTTTGCCTTGCACGCGGCCGACCCGGGTTCTAATCCCAGCATCCCATATGGTCCCCTGAGCGCTGCCAGGGATAATTCCTGAGTGAAGAGCCAGGACTAACCCCTGTGCATCGCCGGGTGTGACCCAAAAACCAAAAAAAAAAAAAAAGAAAGAAAAGGAAGGACGTGACCTGATGTGAAAGTCATGAAGAAAGTGCCCTGGGGGTCTCCACACCCTCAGTGTCTCTGCAAAGCTCTGACAGCCTGCAGGGCTGAGGCTGTGGGGCCCTCGGGACTGCCCGCCTTAACCCCGCCACCTTCACCTGGTGTCTCCTGCTGGGTCTCCCCGAGAACACACCTGTGCCCCATCACCCTCCCCGGAGCCGGGATGGGGTGGGGGAGGGGATATTGCCCAGGGCTGGGGTGATGAGCAGGAGTATGAGAAGTAGATGTCCGTGAAGGGGGGGTGGGTGGGGCAGAAAGGATGACTGGGAGAGGCCTGAGGCCAGGAGTGTGTGTGTATGAGCGTGTGCTTGTGTGTGTGCGTGCATGCATGTTTGCTTGCATGTGCGTGCGTGTGTACATGTGTGCGTGTGTGTACGTGCATGTGTGTGTGTACGCGCATGTGTGTGTGTGTACGTGCATGTGTGTGTGTGTGTGTGTGTGTGTGTGCGTGCGCGCGTGCGTGCCACAAGATGGGAAGCCAGTGGAGGTGCCTTAGGCACGCGGGCTGGGTGATGCCTCTCTCCAGGAAAGCACAGACATCGCCCTCCTCCCCCAGGCTCCCTCTAGGCCTTTCCCTTGTGGAATTCTCAACCTGGGGTCAAGGAGCACAGCAGCACAATTCCGCTTTTCACCAGACCTGGCCTCCAGGCCGGCTCGGGGGTCCAGCCCGTCCGTCCCTGCAGCCGCCGCCTTTGAAGGCCCAGCTGAGAGGTTCAGCTTTCCAGACAGCAGCCGGTGAGTCACGGTCTGACAATGCCGCTGCCAAGGGCCCAGCTCCAGCTCCGTGCCCGCAGGCTGCCCGGGCTCCCCCCAGCCCCAGCGTCAAGCGTCAGCCGTGACTTTGGGGGTCTTCTCTCTGACAGGGGAGCCCCGCCGGAGATGGGTCAGGAGGGGCGAGCGGCCTTCTTGGAATGTGAGCCCAGAATCTTAGGGAGATAAAAATAAATTTGGGGGGAAGAGTAAAGAAAGTGAGGAGGCCCGCGGGACCGAGGAGGTGGAAGCAGGGTGAGGTTTCTGAGAAAACCTTTTGGTGAAGAACGCCCGCTTAGCCACTGGACAGTCTACTGAGGAGGGACAGCTCCGCACAATGTGGCACTTATATATTTTTTAAAATTTTTATGGGGCTGGAGCAATAGCACAGCGTTTGCCTTGCACACGGCTGACCCGGGTTCGATTCCCAGCATCCCATAGGGTCCCCTGAGCACCGCCAGGGGTAATTCCTGAGTGCAGAGCCAGGAGTGACCCCTGTGCATCGCCAGGTGTGACCCAAAAAGAAAAAAAAAATTATTATCATTAGTTGGGGTTTTGGGCCGCATTCAATAGTGCTCAGAGTTCTGTGCTCAGAAGTGATCCCAATGGTGCTCGGGGACCCTGTGTGGTGACAGAGATGGGGATTCATAGCAGACATAGCTTTCTCCCCTACTGTCTCTCTAGCCCCTAAATAACAGCTTTTTAGGGGGGTGTTTGGGGCCACTCTTGATGGTGCTCAGAGCTTACGCCTGGCTCTGTGCTCAGGGATCACTTCTGGTGGGGCTAAAGGGACCCCATGTGGTGCCAGGAATCAAACCAGATCAGTCATGTGCAAGTCAAGAGCTTCCCTGCTGTACCGTCGCTCCAGCCCTAAATAACAGTTTTAAAATAGACTTTTCTAAACACACTCATACATTTCCTCTCAGTGCTCAGAACGGCCACGTGAAAGATGTTGCAGCTATTCCCATTTTTGGGCCGAGAGGATTCTGGGACTTGATCAAGGTCATCTGGCTTTCGACTGGAGTAAGAACTCACTCAGGGGGCCAGAGAGTACAGTGGGCAGGGCACTTGTCTTGTATGCAGCCAAACTGGGTATGACCCCTAGTACCTTATATGGTTTCCTGAGCTGGCAGGAGTGATTCCCCAGGTACAGAGTTAGGAGTAAGCCCTGAACACAGCAGGATATGGCCCCAAACAAGAAAACAGAAAGAAAGGAAGGAAGGAAGGAAGGAAGGAAGGAAGGAAGGAAGGAAGGAAGGAAGGAAGGAAGGAAGGAAGGAAGGAAGGAAGGAAGGAAGGAAGGACGAAAGAAAGAAAGAAAGAAAGAGAGAGAGAGAAAGAAAGAAAGAAAGAAAGAAAGAAAGAAAGAAAGAAAGAAAGAAAGAAAGAAAGAAAGAAAGAAAGAAAGAAAGAAAGAAAGAAAGAAAGAAAGAAAGAAAAGAAAGACGGGCTGGAGCGATAGCACAGCAGGGAGGGCGTTTGCCTTGCATGGGCCGACCTGGGTTCGATCCCCAGCATCCCATATGGTCCCCTGAACAGCGCCAGGGGTAATTCCTGAGTGCAAAGCCAGAAGTAACCCCTGAGCATCGCCAGGGGTGTGACCCAAAAAGAAAAAAAAAAAAGAAAGAAAGATAAAGAAAGGAAGGAAGAGAGAAGAAAAGAAAGGAAGAGAGAAAGAAGGAAAGAAAAAAAGAAAGGAAAGGGGGGAAAAAAGGAATTCAAACTTGTGGTCCACAGAGATAATCCAGAAATTGAGGGACTTGCCTTGTACTCAGTTCACTTCGTTTAAGTCCTGGTACTGCATATGGTTCCTTGACTGTTTCCAGGAGTGATCCCTGAGCACAGTCAGGAGTAAGCCCAGAGCACTGCCAGGTTTGTTCCCCAAACAAACAATAAATAAACAAAAATAACTACACCTTGGGACAGAGAGGTAGGGCAGTGGGTGAGGCATTATTTTACAATCAGTCGAGCCAGGTTCCATCTCTGGAACCTCATATGGGCCCCAGGCTCCAGCAGGAGTAAGCTCTGAGTACCTCTAGCTGTGACCCAAGGCCCTCCTCAAATGAAAGGACTCAAACTTGGGTACCACTCATTCCTCTGCAGAAGACACCCAAAGAAATCCCTGGAGAAGGCCCCGGCTGCCTTGCCAGGCTGGCCTCTCCTCCCAATAGTGCCAACAGGCCCGCCCGAGGGACAAGCCTGGCCCGGGACTCGGAGACAGGAAGGGAGCCTTTCTGCTTCCCTTCCCTCCTCGGCCGCATTTCCTCTCAGAACTCAAAGCGAACAAATGGTCTAGCTAGAAACACAGCCCTTGGACAGTGCAGGGGTTAAGGTGTTTTCAGGCAGGACACGGAGCTGTCAGTAACCTCCAAGCACTCAAGGTCCCCTGGTTTGATCCCCAGCACCCCTGCTTTCCTGAGGACCCAGGAACGACTCTTAAGTGCAGAGCTGAGAGTAGTGTCCCCTGCACTGACCAGTGGCCTAAAGAGACAGGGAAAGAGGACGAAAGGAGAAGGGAAGGAAAGAAAAAAAGAAAAGGAGGGAGGGAAGAAGTGAGGGAGGAAAGGAGGAAGGAAAGAAGGGAAAGAGAAAGAAAGAAAGAAAGAAAGAAAGAAAGAAAGAAAGAAAGAAAGAAAGAAAGAAAGAAAGAAAGAAAGAAAGAAAGAAAGAAAGAAAGAAAGAAAGAAAGAAAGAAGAGAAACATCACCAAGGTTTCTTCCCTCAGGAAAAGGTGAAGAGGACACTTTTCTTTAAACCCGAAATAGGTCCACCCTCCACTGTCATTCTGGGGACACCGTGTGCTGTGTCTTTTGTGGGGGACACGGGAGGGGTTCGGAGCAGCTGCCAGAGCTGGCAGAGGAGTGCCTGAGGGAGGGTGACAATAGTGGCACTCCCAGTTCCCTTGTGGACCGAGAAAGCTGCCCCAGGGAGCCACAGTACCCTGCTCACCAGCAGGGACCAGCTGCCACCTCAGTGCCGGGTGCACGGTCCGGCTTTGGGCTGAGGAGGGGCAGGAGGGAGCCAGAAAGACGTGGTGCCAGGCTGGAGCGATAGGAGTGCTCCCTGTGACAGAGCCAGGAGGAAGCCCAGAGCACAGCCAGGGGTGGTCCCCAACCCAAAACCCAAACAAACGAAAAAACAAGATAGGAAAAACATCGGAGGCTGGTAAAATTGATTCTAAGCTTAATCACTCGATTAAATATTATGAAGAACATCAGGGATATTTACCCATGAGGTAAATGACCTGGGAAAACCTCGAGAAAGATCAGGGCGCACGTTTGTGGAAGCAACACAGCAGTGCGTATCTCTGTGTGGCATCTGGGGTGTAGGGAGAAAATATTTGCCTCTATCCTCAACTGGCCCTGACCGCTACACTGAAGCACCAGAGAGTTCCCTGGGTTCTCCGCGAGGAGAGGGAGGCGGGCAGCAGGGTGCAGACCCACTGAGCACTGCTGGCTGGGGAGAATCCCGCAGGTGCGGCCGCCCAGGTACAGTTCCGTGCAGCCCGGTGCCGCCCCTACCCTGCTAGGGAGGGACCCCACCCCCCCACCCCAGCCAACATTGATTTAAATAAAACGTAATACTTCGTGGAAGCCATAGAGAAAACACGATTTCCAACTCCCTATGTTTGGGCCACACACTGTGATTCTCAAGAATCACTCCTGGCAGGGCTCGGGGATGATCTTGTGGGATGCCAGGGGTCCAACCCGGGTCTGCCGCGTGCAAGGCACGCGCCCTCCGGGCTGTAGTGTCATTCCTGCCCCGACTTGCTTCCTTTTTAAACTGGTTTATGTGCAAAACGTTTTTTCCTGGGCCTGGAGCAATCGTGCAGCGGGGAGGGCGCTCGCCTTGCACGCAGCCGACCTGAGTTTGCGCCCCGGCGGCACCCCGGAGGGGTCCCCGAGCCCTGCCAGGTGTGATCCCTGGGCGCAGAGTCAGGAGTAAGCCCTGAGCACCCACAAACCAACCAACCCGTCAAACAAAGAGCTGCAGGGAAGCCCGGGCGGCTCGCAGCCGGCCTCCCTGCGCGGGCCTGCAGCGCCCCCTGCTGCTGCTCCTGGGCAACTGTGCCCACAGCGGGCGCCGGCTGACTCCAGCTTAACCTGCTCCATCTGGAGGTCCCTGCAGGAAGAGGGGGGAAGCGCAGGCGCGTTTCACGTGGGATCTGGAGGAGATTTAGAAAACACAGGGGCTCCGGGAAGGAGGAGTACTGGGCGTCAGTCCTCACCGGCCCTTGCCCCTCCAAACCCTGGGGCATGCCACCTCTTAGTCTCAATTCTGTTTTGTTTGGTTTGGGGGCCACACCCGGCGATGCTAAGGGGTTGCTCCTGGCTCTCCACTCAGGAATCACTCCTGGCGGTGCTGGGGCCGGGGGCGATGCGCTATGGGATGCCGAGGATCGAACCCGGGTCAGCCGCGTGCAGGGCAAGTGCTATACTTCGCTCTACTACTGCTTTGGCTCCCAGGCTCCATGCTTGTCCCACCAGGCGGGCTACTCATGCAGCTCCTAGGGTCGTTGTGAAGTTCAGATCGGGCACGCTGTCTGAGCACTGTTTCAGACGGAAAAGAGGCCATAAGAGTGCCAAGGGGATCCTTTTAACGAGGGGGCTGTAAGGGGTGGCAGAAAACAGCAGGGACAGTCCTGACCTTCAAGTCCCAGCTCCGAGCTCATTTACGGCAGGGATCTTGGGTGAAACGCTCACATTTGCCACTTGTGAAGAGCCTTAATAACATTTCCAGAGGGTTGTTATGAGGAGTAAGTGTCAAAGACCTGCAGGGACTAGAGAGAGAGTGCAGAGGGCAGGGTGCTTGCCTTCCACGTGGCACACTCGGTTTGATGCCCTGCACCCGGTATGGTCTCCCCTGAGTCTTGCCAGGAGTGATCCCTGAGTACAGTGCAAAGGGTAAGCTTTGACCACCATTGAGGCACCTGGATTTGATCCCCAGCATCCCATATGGTCCCCTGAGCACCACCAGGAATAATTGCTGAGTGCAGAGCCAGAGCAACCCCTGAGCATCACCGGGTGTGACTGAAAATAAAAACAAAATGCATGTCAAGCAGTTGACATAAACTGGCTGACATACACTAAGCACATTGTAAATATCTGCTATTGTTCATATGGTTTTTGTTTTTATTTTTTTGCATTTTGGGTCACACCTGGCGATGCACAGAGGTCACTCCTGGTTCTACACTCAGGAATTACTCCTGGCGGTGCTCAGGGCACCATATGGGATACTGGGATTCGAACCCGGGTCGGCCGCCGCGTGCAAGGCAAACGCTCTACCCGCAGTGCTATCACTCCAGCCCCTATTGTTCATATGTTATAACATATGCAACGAGTAGGTGCCCTTTGTGGGTGCCTGACGAAGGTGAGCAAGTATCCATGTTTCAGATGGGAAGAAACTGAGGCGGGGACAGTGGTGGAACTTGCTGAAGTCACCCAGCTAACCGGTAGGAACAGTTTTCCCTCAAACAAGCCTTGTGCACCTCCCAGACTCATCTAGGTCAGAGGGCACGTATTCTTTCGGAGGGCCTGGGGAGGTCACACCCAGGCTCAGAGCTCACTTCTGATCCCGGGGGACCATCTGGGGTGACAAAGATCTGAACCAGGGTGGGTTGTTTGCAAGGTAAGCACCTTGGGGGCCGGAACAACAGTACAGTGTGTAGGGAGTCTGCCTTGCATGCAGTTGACTTTGGTTCGATCCCTGACATCCTACATAGTGCCCTGAGCACCGCCAGGAGTAATTCCTGAGTGCAGAGCCAGGAGTAACCCCTGAGCATCGCCAAGTGTGACCCAAAACCAAGCAAGCAAAAAAAGAAGATTCATTCCCTATTTTGTTTTGCTCCTGACTGTACAAGTGTTAATCCTGACTGCACAGTCAGGAATTATTCCTGGCGGTGGCCAGGAGGTATATGGGATACTGGGGATCGAATCTGGGTCGGCCATATGCAGGCAAACGCCCTACCCTCTCCAGCCCCCAGAAGATTCAGCTGATAACTGTGAGGCCTGATTCTGATTGTTTGAGTGTCACCAGTTTCCCTTTAGTCTTATCAGAATTTGGTTTTGTTTCCTGCGATTTTTATCATAGCTTATCCAAAGCCTTTTCTCTGTATATATTTGTTAGTTTTGTGATGGTCTCACACAGGCAAAGCATGTGTTCTCAAACTGAGCCACATCCCCACTCTGGTATAGAACTTTATTTTTTTAATTTTATTATTATTATTATTATTATTATTACTATTTTGCTTTTTTGGGTCACACCCAGCGATGCACAGGGGTTACTCCTGGCTCTGCACTCAGGATTTACCCCTGGCGGTGCTCAGGAGACTATATGCGATGCTGGGAATCAAACCCGGGTCAGCCGCGTGCAAGGCAAACACTCTACTCACTGTGCTATCGCTCCAGCCCTGAACTTTATTATTTTTAAAATTTTATCTGGGTTGGGGCTGGAGTGATAGTACAGCGGGTAGGGCATTTGCCTTGCATGTGACTGACCTGGGTTTGATCTCCGGCATTTCATATTGTCCCCCGAGCACCACCAGGAGTGATTCCTGAGTGCAGAGACAGGACTTAATCCCTGAGCATCTCCAGATGTGACCCAAAAAAGAAAAAAAAATTTTTTTTCTCTGGATTTTGGGGGCCACTCTGGCAGGGCTCAGGGCTTACTCCTGGATCTGTGTTCAGGGATCATTCCTGGCTGGCGTGACTCGGGGGTACTCCAGCGAGTGGTTGGGGATCAAACCTGGGTCAGACTAGTGTGCAAGGAAGTAAGTGCTACCCGCTGTACTACCTCTCCAGGCCCCGGAAACAGTTCTGGGCAAGGGGATCATTTTAGGTCAAAGAGATTGAAAGTAGAGAGCGGGTCAGCACGTGAAGGGAAAACTGAGGCGAGGCTGGGAAGGCAGCACGAGCCACACCACAGACTCCTGTGCAGTTAGAACCATGACGCTGACCCCAAGCTCAGTGAGAAACGCGAAGGTCTCTAAGCAAGGCGGGTGCTGGGTGACACGATCTGAAAGGGCTCTGGGACACTGAAGGGGCAGGGTTGCAGGGGCCAGGGTGCAGGTGGCAGCAGGTCACAGTCATCTCAGAAGTGGACTCTGGACTTCACAGAGACTTCGAGAGCCCGCTTTGCAAGCTTCAGGTCTCTTAGGGTAGCCACACCGGTGGTGCTCTGGGACTATTTCTGGCTCTGTGTTCAGGAGTGACCCCGGCAATGGCCAGGGGCCATATGTGATGGCAGGGATCTAGTCGCGTGGCTGTGGGTGAGGCACGTGCCTTGCCTCCTATGTCTTCAGCCCCAAAGTTATAGTCATGAGTTCAAATCCCTGGTATCCCACGTGCACAGATCCTGGCAAGTCTAAACATCAAAAATAAAGAACTCCCAACAGAGCAAAAATCGGCCCGGAGCGATAGTACAGCGGGGAGGGCGTTTCCCTTGCATGCAACTGACCCAGGTTCTATCCCCGACATCCCATATGGTCCCCCAAGAACCATCAGGAGTGATTCCTGAGTGCAGAGCCAGGAACAGCCTCTGACCATTGGTGGGTGTGACCCAAAAAGCAAAAAAGACAAACAGCAACAACAAAAACAGAGCAAAACTGGAGCAGAAAGCTTTACAAGGCTGTGGCTCTCAAGTTCCAGTTCACAACGGACCTCTGACTGAATGTGGATTTCTTAGAAGTGAGTAGTGGTTTTACTGATACTTCCCTGCCCCTTAGCATATTTCAAGATTTTTAGAAATAGCTGAGGGATCGGAGCGATAGTATGGCAGGTAGGATGTTTTCCTTTTTTTTGGGTCACGTGGCTGACCTGGGTTCGATCCCTGGCATCCCCTACGGTCCCCCGAGCACCGCCAGGAGTAATTCCTGAGTGCAGAGCCAGGGGTAGCCTCTGAACATTACTGGGTGTGACCCGCCCCCCCCAAAAATAAACAGAAAAACCTGAGTTGATGGTGGGGGGTAGGATTGAAAGGGAAGGGCGTTGGGGTCCTTGGGGGAGGGAAGTGGTACACTGGGGGTGGATGTGATGATGGAATTATGTACATGGAAAGTCATCATTAACAGTGTTGTAAATCACAGAACTTCAATTAATGAAAAAGTTTTAAAAAATAAAACAAAACTAGCCTTGGGGCCAACTCCCCCCTCCCCCCCCAAAAAAAATTAGCCTGGACATGGCCTCCCAGTAAGGACTGGAGCAATAGCATAGCGGGTAGGGCGTTTGCCTTGCATGAGGCCAACCCGGGTTCGATTCCTCCATCCCTCTCGGAGAGCCCGGCAAACTACCAAGAGTATCCCGCCCACACGGCAGAACCTGGCAAGCTACCCGTGGCGTATTCAATATGCCAAAACCAGTAACAACAAGTCTCACAATGGAGACATTACTGGTGCCTGCTCAGGCAAATGGAAGAACAATGGAACGACAGTGCTACAGTGCTACACGGCCTCCCAGTGCATTGCCCGGCGAGGCAGCTGTGAAAGAGAACCCCGAGGAACAGACTCCTCTTGAGTCTGTCTGCGCTGGTCTGAGTCAGACGCTCCTGAGGTCATTCTTTTGTGAATGGAACCAGCTGGCATTTCCCCTGGCAGGGGTGGGGTAGGGGGCGGCCAGAAGGAGGCAGAGAGTAGATACAAGTGTGGCGATTCTGACCCCTCCAGACCTATTCCAGCTCACTGCCAGCTGATCTACACGACCAACCCAAAGGACTTACATTCCTGAAAATGAGATCTGCAGAATGTCCACCCACAAATGAGAGCCCTGGAGTCCTTGAAGGGCGCGTGGGTGAGGGTTCTGTAGGAAGCAAGTCTTCGCTTTCAAACTCACCAACCCCTCAGTTCGCTGGCTCTGCATTCCTTAAATCCGGAGGGAAAACAGGTGCACAGCAAACTTTTGTTTGTTTGTTTTTTGGGGCCACATCTGACAATGCTTGGGGTCACTCCCGGCTCTGCACTCAGGAACCACTCCTAGCAGTGCTCTGGGGAACCATATGGGATGTTGGAGGTTTCCTTTTTTTGGGTCACGTTTGTGCAAAGCAAGCACCCTACCTGCTGTACTATCACTCCGGCCCGAAATGAACTGCTTTCTGCTTCAACTTAGCTTCTTCATTTCGCTTGTTTCCGTTTCTTCTGTTGAAGCGCCAGAGTAAAAGCAGAATGAGTGGCACTAAGAGGGTCAATATCAATGTTATTTTAGGTGAAGGTGTTTTGTAAATGGTCGGTTCATCGCAAGGCATTTGGTCATGGCCCTCACTAATGACCTTGCCAAGATCCCTGTTTATGCCACTAAGTGATAATAATGGCGTAATAGTTTGCTGAAAGCTGTAACCATGGGGCACAACTTCACAAATAGTCAGAAAAATGCTTTCCCTTTGACTGCCATGTTTTTTTAACGGGTGGAAAACTTTTCTAGCACTAAGTGTCATGTCCGCACATGAAGGCCATTGCAGGTGTTGAGTTGGGTTGTTACACAGTGACCCCAGGAATTTCAGGCCAGTGCTAGGTGTGGCCCCCCCAGACACACACACACACACACAAAACAAAATTAATGAACAGTCATTTGTTCTGTTTTGTCTTGAGGCCACATCCGGGGATGCTCAGGGCTTACTCAGTGCTCAAGGATCACTCCTGGTGGGGCTCAGGGAACCACATGTGTTGCCAGGGATCAAACTCAAGCAGGCTACGTGCCATGCAAGTACCTTACCTGCTGTACTCTCTCTCCAGCACAATCAAAAATAACTTAATGAGAAGGTGATGGTGCCAAACCAGAGCCATTATTCCCCAAGGGATGGAATGGAGAAAAGGAAGAAAAGTAGCAGATTTATAAGGCGATTGAGATATCACACAAGTCACAGATATTTGAGAAAAATCACAAAGCAACTCAGCCGCAGATTAGCAGGGTAGAAATAGGTGCGGGCTTTGGAGGATGCAGGACTATATTGGTAAATGTGGCTTTATTAAGGGAAGACTTCTCTATGGTCCTGAACTTGGATTTGAAATTTTTTGGTGGGGTGGGGCACACCCAGCAGTGCTCAGGGCTTATTTCTAGCTCTGCTCTCAGAGATCATCCCTGGTGGATTTTGGGGGGCCATATGGACCGAACTCAGGCTGGCCGCTACTACCATTTCAGCCCCTAAAGTGGTTAGCTTTGAGGAGCCAGAGACATAAGACAGCAGGTAAGGTGCTTGCCTTGCACGCTGTCAACCCAGGTTTAATTCCCAGCATCCCACGATCCTCAAAGTACTGCCAGGAGTAATTTTTTTTTTTTTTTTGCTTTTTGGGTCACACCTGGCGATGCACAGGGGTTACTCTTGGCTCTGCACTCAGGAATCACTCCTGGCGGTGCTCAGGGGACCATATGGGATGCTGGGAATCGAACCCAGGTCGGCCATGTGCAAGGCAAACGCCCTACCCCCTGTGCTATTGCTCCAGCCCCCGCCAGGAATAATTTCTGAATGCAGAGAAAGGAGTAACCTCTGAGCATCGATGGGTATGGCCCTACCCATCCCCCCAAAAAAGGGTTAGCTTTGGGGCCGGAGCGATAGTACAGGGGGTAGGGCGTTTGCCTTGCACGCAGAAGACCCGGGTTTGATCCCCGGCATCCCATATGGTCCCCCAAGCACCGCCAGGAGTAATTCTTGAGTGCAGAGACAGGAGTAACCCCTGAGCATCACCAGGTGTGACCCAAAAAGCAAAAGAAAAGGGGTTAGCTTTGGGGGCTGGAGAAATAGTACAGCATCTAGGGTAACATATGGCTGACCACGGTTCAATTCCCTGTATGATATATGATCCCCCAAACTCTACCAGTGATGATCCCTTAGCATAGAGCCATGAGGAAGCCTTCAGAACAGCCAGGCGTGGCCCTCAATCCCAAAATAAGTAAATAATAAACAAATTTATGATATATAAATTCTACCTCAGTCTTTTAAATTGTAAAAATTAAAATGAGTATTTTTTCAATTTTAAAAATTATCATTAAGTTACATAAACTAAAATGATGTGTTTATGGGCACAGGAATAGATGGCAGATCAAGGTAATAGAATGGAGCCTCGGGGCCGGAGCGATAGCACAGCGGGTAGGGCGTTTGCCTTGCACGCGGCCGACCCGGGTTCGATCCCCGGCATCCCATATGGTCCCCCAAACATCGCCAGGAGTAATTCCTGAGTGCAAAGCCAGGAGTAACCCCTGAGCATCGCTGGGTGTGACCCAAAAAGCAAAAAAAAAAAATAATAGAATGGAGCCTCTTAGTAGATTCGAGTATATTTGGGAAATTAGTATATGCTAAGTAAGAAAGCTAAGAGTAGGAGCGAGGGCAGATGGATTATTCAATTAATGCTGTTGGAACAGCTATTTACTGGGGGAAAGTTAAAGCTAGACCCATACCTCACAGTTACACTGAAATTCCGGATGATTAAAGAATTCAGTGTAGAAGAAAAACCATGGGAGTTCTAGAATTGAATACCGTAGCACTTTGCATAATCCTGGGCTGATGCGAGATTTTTGTAGGTTTGACATGAAGCTCTAGATCATACAGGAAAAGATTCATTCATTTTAGCACACGTTTGCCTTGCACGCAGTTGACCCGGGTTCAATTCCTCCATCCCTCTCGAAGAGTCCAGCAAGCTACTGAGAGTATCCCATCCGCACGACAGAGTCTGGCATACTCCCCGTGGCATATTCCGTATGCCAAAAACAGTAACAACAACAACAACAACAACAAAAGAAACAGTAACAAGTTTCACAAAGACGTTACTGGTGCCCACTTGAGCAAATCGATGAACGATGGTTCGACAATGCTATACCCTGTTAAGATCTAACTGGCAAAAATTACTGTAAATGAGGTTAAAAGACAAATTAAATTTTTTTTTTAATTTTAGGGCTGGAGCGATAGCACAGCGGGTAGGGCATTTACCTTGCATGGGCCAACCCGGGTTCGATTCCCAGCATCCCATATGGTCTCCCAAGCACCACCAGGAGTGATTCCTAAGTGCATAAACTAGAAGTAACTTCTGAGCATCGCCAGGTGTCACCCAAAAAGAAAAGAAAAGAAAATTAAAAATTTTGAAACTCTTTTTTTTTTCTTGGGTCACACCCGGCATGCACAGGGGTTACTCCTGGCTCTGCACTCAGGAATCACTCCTGGCGGTGCTCAGGGGACCTTATGGGATGCTGGGAATCGAACCCAGGTTGGGTCGTGTGCAAGGCAAATGCCCTACCCGCTGTGCTATATCACTCCAGCCCCAGAAATTTTGAAACTCTTATGATGATAACTAGTCTTTCAAATATACAAATATTTTTAAAAGTTATAATAGAAAACAAATCACTTCTATGAAAAATGAGCATAAGAATAATTTATTTAAAAACTATGAATGTTTATAGACATGCTAGTATTTTTATATTAACTATTCATAGCACAGTTGTAGGGCGTTTGCCTTGCACGCGGCTGACCCGGGTTCGATTCCTCCGCCCCTCTCAGAGAGCCCGGCAATCTACCGAGAGTATCTCGCCCGCACGGCAGAGCCTAGCAAGCTACCCGTGGCGTATTCAACATGCCAAAAACAGTAACAAACAAGTCTCACAATGGAGACGTTACTGGTGCCCGCTTGAGCAAATCGATGAGCAACGGGATGACAGTGATAGTGACAGTGAATCAAAAATATATTGCTTGCAGGGGCCTAGAGTGATAGTGCCAGAAGTAGGGCACTTGCCTTGCATGTGGCAGACCTGGGTTCGATCCTGGCATCCCCATTGGTCCCCCAAGCCCTGCCAGGAGTGATTCCTGAGTGCAGAACTAGGAGTAAGCCCTGAGCAGAGCTGGGTGTGGCCTCAAACAACAAACAATAACAAAGACATTGTGGATCAGTTCGATAAAAAAAATTATTACACCAATCAATAAATTATCTTTGCACTTCTGATAAAGGCATAAAATAAGGAAACTTTCCTGGAGTGCTGTTTCGTCTAATGTATTGGCATATTAGACAAGCTTATCCTTCAACTCAAAGGTCCACTTTTATACTTTTATCATTAGGAGTTAGTAGACAGGTCAATAGCAATAGCGAACAAATGAAAATTGGGAAAGCAATGTGGAAAGGGCTGGAAGATAGAAGATTGGTAGGGCACTCGCCTTGCATGTGACCCACCTGAGCTCTATTCCCAGCATCCCTGAGTGATTTCTGAGTGAAGAGCCAGGAGTAACTCCTGAGCATTGCTAGGTGTGGCCCCCAAGCAAAAACAAAACAGACCAAAAAAGAAAATGTTTATCAATAGAAGATTGTCTGTACCACTGGAATATTGTATGGTGATTAACAAAACAATATAGACTTTGATATATAGCCATGTTATCTTGTTGTTTGAAAACAGTAAGGATTATACACTGTGCAGTGACCTCATTTTTGTAAAAAAGAAACTAGAAGCAAAAAAACTGTACATACTTTTGTTTACATCAAAAGTAAAGGAGATAGAGAAATAGTGCAATGAGTAAGGCATTTGCCTTGCATGTAGCAGACCCAGATTTGATTCCCAGTACCCCAGCAAGCACCTTGTCTGCTGTACTCTCTCTCTCTCTCTCTCTCCCCTCCCCCACAACATCTGTATTATAACTTTTCTTTTCTTTTCTTTGGGGTGGGAGGTCACACCTGACTCTTCAGTCAGGAATCACTCCTGGAGGTGCTCAGGGGACCATATGGGAGACGGATGATAGAATCCGGATTGGTCGCTATCTTAAACATTTTTTTAACAAGGAGTACAATAATCAGAATCCCACATGAACTACA
This sequence comes from Sorex araneus, assembly GCF_027595985.1. NCBI lineage: Eukaryota > Metazoa > Chordata > Mammalia > Eulipotyphla > Soricidae > Sorex > Sorex araneus. The sequence goes on along the minus strand of NC_073304.1, from coordinate 221,778,514 downwards.
ATAACACCCCTCCGCCCTCCACACAAACAGAGATGTCCATGGATGTTCCAGTGCATGGACTCTCCTTAAATTGCTTTTTTATCTCTCTTTTTTTTTTTTTGGCTTTTTGGGTCACACCCGGAGATGCACAGGGGCTACACCTGGCTCTGCACTCAGGAATTACTCCTGGCAGTGCTCAGGGGACCCTATGGGATGCTCAGAATCGAACCTGGATTGGCCGCGTGCAAGGCAAACGCCCTACCTGCTGTGCTATCGCTCCAGCCCCTCTCCTTAACTTGTTAATTGTAATTTCACAATTGTCAGCATAGGAATTAGAAGTGAAAATAATCCGTGAGCACCATCTCATGGAGCTATTTGCCATTACCACATTAAGTGATTCCCCAGTGTCACTGTTTATAATGTGGGGGGGAAAATTATAGAACATGCACTTTCCATTAGACACACATGTGTATGCATACACATAGCAGAGAGAGGCTGAAGACAATCTCACTGTGATCGGGATTCCAGGATTCTATGAGCATTTTCCTCTTTATTTTCTTTATTTTTGTTTCAGGTTTTTTGTATTTCATTGTTTTATCCTGGCTCTGAACTCTGGAATCAATCTTGCAGGCTCAGGAGACCATATGGGGTGCTGGGAAACGAACCTAGGTTGGCCACAAGCAAAGCAAGCACCCTACCCTCTTCTATCTCCCCAGCCCCCCTTTTTTTATTTGTTTTTGTTTGGGGGACTACACCGGGTGGTGCTCAGGGGTTACTCCTGGCTCTGCATTCACACTTTATCTTATTCTATATTATATGACCTCTCTAGGCAAGTCACTCAATTTCAGTAAAAAAAAAAAATCTAAGAAGCAAGTGAGAATGAAGGGATGTGTGTGTGTGTGTGTGTGTGTGTGTGTGTGTGTGTGTGTAAAGTTGAGTTTGTACATCACGACTCCCAGCATGTGAAATTCCTGAAAGTGTTTTCTGTTTGTTTTTTGGGTTTGTTTTTGTCTGTGGGCCACATCTGACGGATGCTCAGGGCTTACTCCTGGCTTTGCACTCAGGGATCATTCCTGTTGGTGCTTAGGGATCATATGGGATGCGGGAATTGAACCCGGGTTGGCTGTGTGCAATGTGAGCACCTTACTCTCTGTCCTATGGCTCTGGCTCTAGTGTTTTCTGTTTGTACATTGGTTCAATTATACATCTAAGTCATGACCCAGGCAGGGCTGTAGCGATAGCACAGTGGGTAGGGCATTTGCCTTGCACGCAGCCGATCCAGGTTCGATTCCCAGCATCCCATAGGGTCCCCTGAGCACCACCAGGAGTAATTCCTGAGTGCATGAGCTGGGAGTAACCCCTGTGCATCACCGGGTGTGACACAAAAAGCAAAAAAAAAAAAAAAGTCACGACCCAGGCAACAGCCTGACTTCAATGTTTGACATTTTCCTAGAGGCACAAGGAAAAGCTCAGATGACAATCATAAGTAGTCAAAGGTCTGGAGAGATAGACTAAAGGATTGGAGTTTATATTCTTCATGTGAGACTGGGGACTATACCAGTCCCCAGCGCATGTTCTCCATCTGGTCCCTGACACCTTCCGGGGTTGGCCTGGTGACCTTTAGTTTTCCTGGGCCTGAGCAGCACTGTTTCAAGGGCTAATACCGAACCACAAAAAGCAGGCAGAGCGTTGCCAGAAGTGAGCCCCTAGGCATTGCTTGATGGACCAAGGAAAATTAAATGATAAATAAATACTGAAAGGGCTGGAGTGATAGTACAGTGGGTAAGGTGCTTGCCTTACACGTGGCCAACCCGGGTTTGATCCCCAGCTCCCATACGGTCCCCCAAGCACCGGCAGGAGTAATTCCTGAGTTCAGAGCCAGGAGTAACCCCTGTGCATCACCGGTGCAACCCCAAAAAAGCCTAAATGAATAGATAAATAAATACTGAAGGTGGCAGGGGTGTGCATATGAGGCTGAGTCCTGAATAACTAGAACCAGCTGAACCCTCCAGGAAAGATGTCCTTTCATTATCTAGTGGGGTGACCTAGAAACCATATCACCACAATCTCCTTAATGCCCTTTGAAGAGTATTTAGCAACTTCAACTAATGCAAAAATAGTTTCCCCGAGAGAGAGTAAAGCAGGGAGGGCACTTGCCTTGCCAACCCCAATTGGGTCCCTGGCATCACATATGATCCCCTGAGCCCCTCCGGGATCCCTGAGCACAGAGCCAGGAGTACATCCTGAGAACTTCTGGGTGTGGCCCCCAAACCCAACCCCAAACCAAGCTGATAAAGCCAGTTTAGCCTTCCCCCCAGGGCTGATCAGACAGTCACCTCTTGTCCCCCATGACTGCAGTACAGCAACCACGCAGGTGACCGGACCAACCCTGTCACACCCCCACAAGGCCCATGCAATTACTGTTTATTGACAGGCCTTGACCTGTGCACTGCCAGAGTTCCATCATGCAGAGAATTATTCAACTGACCAAAACTGATTCAGGTATGTCAATAAAGCATTAACACACCCGTTAAAAGGTGAACATTTTCTGGCCCAGAGAAAGAATCAACATGGAGCTGGGAAGAGACTGGACAGAGAACTTAGAGGGCTGAGCGCAATCTTTGGACATAGAAGGCCAGAATTCAATTCCTGGCACCGTTTGCTCAGGGGTAGCTGGCAGTGCTCAGGGGTAGCTCCCGAACACCTTTAAGGGTGGCCCCAAACAACAGCAAAAGGGGCTGGAGGGATAATAAGGCATTTATTGGTCTTGCATGCAGCCAAGCCCACTTGGATTCCTGAGCACTTCCAAGGGTTTCTTGTGCAGTCAGGAAAAGTCCTTGATCTTGCCAGGTGAGGTCAACATCAGAGAGAGAGAGAGAGAGGAGAGAGAGAGAGAGAGAGAGAGAGAGAGAGAGAGAGAGAGAGAGAGAGAGAGAGAGAGAGAGAGAGAGGGAGGGAGATAAAGAGAGAGAAAGAGAGAGAGGGAGAGAAAGAGAGAGAGAAAGAGAGAGAGAGGGAGAGAGAGAGGCTGGAATGGGAGGGCATTTGCCTTGCATGTGGCCAACCCAGGTTCCATCCCTGGCACCCTATATGGTCCCCTGAACCTTCCAGGAGTGATTCCTGAGTGCAGAGCCAGGAGTAAGCCCTGAGCGTCACTGGGTGTAGTCCTCACCCAAAAATGGGCTAGATAGTTAGTTCCAAAGAGTGGGTGCCTTGGGGGCTGGAGCTACAGTACAGCAGGTAGGGCATTTGTTTTGCACGCGACTGACCCCGGCATCCCATATGGTCTCCTGAGCACCGTCAGGAGTAATTCCTGAGTGCAGAGCCAGAAGTAACCCCTGTGCATCACTGGATGTGACCCAAAAAGCAAAAAACAAACAAACAAACAAAGAGTGTGTGCCTTGTATCCATGACTCCCCGATTCCATCTCCAGCACCACATGCCCCTCTTGGCACCTCTAGGGACAGCCCTTGGAGCCCTGGGAAGGTCCCCCACTAAAAAAGTGGGAAACTTTGACCCCAGCATCTTGGTCTATTTCCCTAATACTGTCTTTGCACTGACTTTACTTTTAGGTCAGGGGTTTATGTTTCCTTTTGTCTAATACATTTCGTTATTTTCTGAAATCAGACCAGTGTTTTTATATGATATACCCATAACTTTAGTGGGGGGAACCTTTGAGCAGTAGGAACATGATCTGGTCATCATCCGGCCTCCCTCCTTCCAGAACTACCAATGTCAGGTCTGACCCTGGGCAGGTCTCACTGAGAAAGCGCTTTAGGAGGCCCAGGAGACACTCAGAGCATGCTGGGACACATCTCTTGCATGCACAAGCCCTAGGCTTAATCCCTGGCAGCACATAGTACCCCCAGCACCACAGCCCCCAAACTCTGAGGTGGGAGCAGCCCCCAGTATGTACAGGTGTGGGTCCCCGCAAAAAAAAAAACAGAAAAAAAAGAAAAAGGATGAACTTCAGTAACATCTGCACACAAAATGAGAGATTGCATTTTTTGTTTGGGGGAGTCACACGGATCAGTGCTCAGAGCTTATTCCTGGCTCTGTGCTCAGGAGTCACTCCTGGCAGAGCACAGGGAACCCTGTGGGGTGTTGGGGATTAAACCCAGGTCAGCCGTGTGTAAGGCGGGGGCCTGACCTGCTATACTATTGCTCTGGCCTTGGAGCCTGTGTTCTTAACTACCAGGTCTTTTTGTTTTGTTTTTGTGGTCACACCAGCAGGCTCAGGGTTTACTCTTGGCTCTGCACTCAGGAATCATTCCTGGCGGTGCCCTGGGAGTCATATGGGATGTGGCGAATCAAACCCAGGTTAGCCACGTAGAAGGCAAGCTCCCTACCCACTGAGCCATCTCTCTGGCCCACCACTAGGTCTTTAGGTACCTCTTTTTTTTTATTTTTTAAAATTTTTATTAATGAATCACTCTGGGGGTACAGATACAGGTTTACATATTCTCATGCTTGTGTTTTAGTCATATACAGCTTGAGTATCTATCCCTCTACCAGTACCCGTTCTCCACTGTTGACCCCATCATCCCTCCCACCACCTCCCACCCCATTCCCCTCCCCACCCTGCCTTATTGGCAGATCATTTCCCTCTGTTCCCTCTCTCCCTTTGGGCATTGTGGTTATTTTTTTTTTCTTAAAGAAATATTTTATTGAACCACCGTGAAAACAAAAAAAATACAAAGCTTTCAGGTTTAAGTCACAGTCAAATACTGATTAAACCACCATCCCTTCACCAGTGCACCCGTTCCACCACCAAGAACCCCAATACACCCCCCTCCCACCCCACCCCCATATAATTAGCTAATGATATTCCCATTATTCCCTATATATATTGAGTACATTTCATATTTCCATACAGAACTCACTATTATTGATTGGAAATTTTCCCCAACAATCAGGCCTGCTGAATAGGCATCATCTAATAATTTCTCTTCATTGGTAAGAGTGAAGACTTTGAGTCCGCGCGGCTGCGGTTTTGGGTTTCTAATATTTTAGCTCAGATCACAGTCAAAATGGATGGCTGCAAGAATCCGCTCTGGTGCCAAAATGGGTTAGGAGACCTCAGGATCACAGTCAGTAGGCGCGGAGGCTCTGCTTCTCGTGCCGCGGCTCTCGGTTCATCTCTGGGCGGAAGGCGCGCCGGGAACGCCCCCCCCTCCCAGGACCACCTACAGGCTACGTCACTAAAGAAAGTCCTACCTCCTGGTGGAGGGGTCTTAGAGGGTGGCTCTCACCGCGTGGCTGCTGCCGCTGCCGCCATTTTCGCTCAGAAAAATGGGGTGGAGAGGGAAAAAAAATCCCTCCCCGGGCTGCACGAGGTTGTAGCTCAGTTCACAGTCAAAATGCATGGCTCAAGCATCCGCTCTGGTGCCAAAATGGGTTAGGAGACCTCAGGATCACAGTCAATAGGCGCGGAGGCTCTGCTTCTTGTGCCGCGGCTCTCGGTTCCTAGGTACCTCTTTAGATCAATCTCTCCAGCCAGATTCCGCCCAGTCTCATGTGTCCTCAAGGCTATCCCATCTTTGTTAAGGAGCCGAGAATGCTTAAGTTCAGACAGAGAAAACTGCTGAAAAGGCATCCGAGGGACTGAGGAGATAGCTCCAGTGGGAGAGCCGCGTTGAGCCCCAGCGCAGTTGCTCCCCACTGCCATCAGCTCCAGGAATCACTGTATGAAAAACACATTTCAGGGGCTGGAGCAATAGTAGGGTGGGTAGAGTACTTGCCTGGCACACTGCTGATCCAAGTTCAATCCCTGGCACCCCATAAGGTGTCCAAGCCCTGTCAGAAGTGAGCCCTGAACATAGAGTCAAGAGAAAACCCTAAGCACTGGGTGTGACCCAAATGCACTTCACAAAAGGTGCAGTGGGGGCTGGAGCAATAGCACAGCGGGGAGGGCGTTTGCCTTGCACGTGGCCGACCCGGGTTCGATTCCCAGCATCCCATATGGTCCCCTGAGCACCGCCAGGAGTGATTCCTGAGTGCAGAGCCAGGAGGAACCCCTGTGCATCGCCAGGTGTGACCCCAAAAAAAAGTGAAAAAAAAAAAGGTGCAGTTCCCACCTGTATGTCCAGATGGATGATCAGGCTGGGGATGATGTGATGGCGAATTAGGCAAAGGTTATAATGCCTTACTCTGGAGTGAGAATGAAAGATAAATAGAAAATGGCTAGGGAGAGGCTATGGAGGTGAAGGCACTTGCTTGCCACAAGCCTGCAGCTAAGCGTCAGATCCTGGTACTACATATGGTTCACCGGCACTGCTCTTGTGTGGCCCCTGAGCACAAAGTCAGGGGTGCTCTATAAGTGTCTCTAGGTGTATCTCTACGTAGACACACTCACACACACTCACACACACACAGGTGACGAGCAGGAGAGATAATACAGAGGTTAAGGCATTTGCCTTGCATGCAGCTGACCAGGTTTGATCTCCTTAAGCCCTATTAAGAGTTCCTGAGCACAGAGCCAGGAGTAAAACTTGAGCATAGCTGGGTGGCCCAAAAACTAAAAAAGAAAAAGAAACATTGACCATGACCTTATAAACAGTCTTTCTCCAGGAGACGGTCCCTGCGGGCTCCTGAGCATCCTTGGTCACCAGCCCTGAGTCCAGTCTCCTCCTCCACGTTCCTCATCTGTACGTTACTGGTCCGAGGCGAGTGATCACAAGGATCCTCTTGATCCCAAATTAAGTCGTTTTATGATTCTGATAACTTGAATTTTTCTACATTCAAATTTTTTTTTCCGCTTTTTGGGTCACACTTGAACACGTATGTAAGACAGGCCTTATACACTGTACTATCTCTCCGGCCCCTCAGACTTCTTTCTTTTTTGGGTCACACCCGGCAATACACAGGGGTTACTCCTGACTTTGCACTCAGGAATTACTCCTGGTGGTGCTCAGGGGACCATATGGGATGCTGGGAATCGAATCCAGGTCGGCCACATGCAAGGCAAACACCCTACCTGCTATGCTATCACTCCAGCCCCTACATTCTAATTCTTTGAGAAAGAAATAACTATAAAACCCTCAAGAAGCTTTCCAGAAGCAATATTAATTATTTATCCTTAACTTGATCCAATATTCTCCAGTGCCGAACAATGAATGTTGAGAATTCTAGACATATAAGTTTGACTGAAAAAAAAAAGTTATGTTATGGTTATAATTCGACTGTCTTTTCTTCCATTCTCATTACATAAACATTTGTTCATGCCTATATGGTATATAACAGCTTCCATTTAACCAACATATGGGATAAATCAGAATATTCCATTTCTTGCTTATTCTAATTAAATGAGAGTTCAGTGACTCAATCTGTCTTCTAAAGAATCCAGCAAGTTTTGGTTTCTGGCAGTTCATTAATTTTATACTCAATCTTGAATGACAAAAATCAAGATTATTGCCTCCAGGTTACAGATGGAGATGTGGAAACAGCAGCTGAGAGTTGAATTTTATTTTAATTAATTTTTGGTTTTGATTTGGGGCCACACCCGATGATGCTTAAGGGTTACTCCTGACTCTGCACTCAGGAATCACTCCTGGCGTTGTTGGGGGACCATATGGGATGCCGGGGGATAGAGCCCAGGTTGGCCAAATGCAAGGCAAATGCTCTCCCCGTTGACTATCTCTCTGGTCCCTAAAATAATGTTGAATTTTATGTTTTGGTTTTTTTTTTTGCTTTTTGGGTCACACCTGGCGATGCACAGGGGTTACTCCTGGCTCTGCACTCAGGAATTACTCCTGGCAATGCTCAGGGGACCATATGGGATGCTGGGGATCGAACCTGGGTCGGCCGCGTGCAAGGCAAACGCCCTACCCGCTGTGCTATCGCTCCAGCCCCCCAATGTTGAATTTTAAAGTGTGACTATTTAGGCCTCCCCTCTTTCTTGTTTCCCTGTGCCAGTCACTAAACCCAAAGCTTCATACATGCCGGTCAGATCTCTGCCACTGACCCCGCCAACCTCACAGGTTGATAAAATAATTTTTTTTCTTTTTGGGTCACACCTGGCAATGCACAGGGATTACTCCTGGCTTTGCACTAAGGACTTACTCCTGGCAGTGCTCAGGGGACCGTATGGGATGTTGGGAATTGAACCCGGGTCGGCCCCATGCAAGGCAAACGCCCTACCTGCTGTGCTATCGCTCCAGCCCCATAAAATACTATTTTATCTTAATTTATTTGATTTAAGGTCACTCCTGGCAGTGCTCAGGGCTTACTCCTTTTTGCAGGGATCACTATTGGAGGAATTTGGGGATGATACGTTGAAACCCAGGTGGACTGCATGCAAGATAAGCACTAACCTTTTGTACCTCTCTGGCCCTAAGATATTTTATTTATTTTGGTTTTGGGGCCACACTCAGTGGTGCTCAGGGCATCCCCTGGCTCAACACACAGGGATCACTTCTGGCGGGGTTCAGGAGACCATGTGGGTTGCCAGATATCAAACCTGAGTTGGCCGTGTGAAGGCGAATGTCCTATACACACTGTACTATTCCCCCACCCACACCCTACTTAGGGACCTTATTTTAAAGATAAAGTACTATGATTGGAGCGATAGCACAGCGGGAGGGCATTTGCCTTGCATGAAGCCAACCGGGGTTTGAATCCCAGAATCCCATATGGTCCCCTGAACACCACCAGGGGAAATTCCTGAGTGCAGAGCCAGGAGTAACCCCTGTGCATCTCCGGGTGTGACCTGAAAAGCAAAAAAATAAAATAAATAAAGTGCTAAGAGGTAGAGGACTGGAGTAATAGCACAGCAAATAGGGCATTTGCCTTGCTGTGGCCAACACGGGTCCTATTCCCAGCATCTCATATGGTCCCCTGAGCACCGCCAGGAGTAATTCCTGAGTGTACAGCCAGGAGTAACCACTGTGCATTGCTGGGTGTGACCTAAACAGAAAAATAAATTGCTAAGAGCTAGAATAAAACATTAGGTCACTTCATCCTTCCATTTCTCTTCCAAAAGACACCCCCATTCAATAGATTTACCTCTCATTTCCCAATATTTAAGATGAGCTAAACAGGAAAAGACAAGTTTGTTTAAGGTCCACCTGTGGGAAAGCGTTTCTGCCTCTTTCCATCTCCAGACCGAGGTCTAAAGAGTTCTCAGATGAATCTAGGTGCAGAGCCTCCCTAACTTTGTTATGAAATGGGCTGAAATGAGGAGCAGCACCTCACTTTGCAAGTCTTTAGAATCATAGCTACTCACTGTCCACATAACTTTTGGATAGTTTGCTTACAACCTAGCTCAGATTAGAAAGGTAAATAATCCTATTTTGGGGGGAAGGGGCATATCCAGAGGTCCTTGGGGCTTACTCCTGGTTCTGCATGCAGGGACTACTCCTGATGGGGCTTAAGGAGTCATATGGGGTGCCAGGGATCGAACCCAGGTTAGCATGCAAAGCAAGCCCCCTACCCACCATATTATCTCTCAGCTCCAGAAAGGTAACTAATCCTAAGTATAAACAGTGGAATAAAGGCAAAAGAATCCTCTGTGTGTGTGTGTATGTGTGTGTGTGTGTGTGCGCGCGTCTCTGTGTGTGTGTATATGTGTGCGTGAAAGAGAGAGATATGAGCTTGAAGACTTGTGCCAATTTATGAGGAATGATGTTATTATTGTAGATGGAAACAACTAGTTAAGGAGGAAACGCCAAAAGGAGCAATGCTGTCCCCCAAACTGTTATCGATTAACATCCTGTGAGCCACAGTCATGTTTCCCCTCCTTTACAATGAGACCATGAAGATTCGCTGAGCCAACAAGTCTTCAGTTGCATCTTCGTGAGGGTGATAGAGAAGAAGGACCGGCAGGCTCATGAAGGGATCTACACATCTGCTTCGCTGGAATGGAAAAACACATCACAGAAATTTCCACAATATAGCTGGCAGGATAAGGCGTAGCAGGAGCCAACTAAACTGGCCGAGCGTCAGCAGCATAAGCCGCACGCAGGAGAGTTTAACTCAAGAGGCATTGCTGAGTCGTGAATACCAGGCCACAATAAAATGGGCCAGCCCCAAATCAAAGCCCCCAATCATTCCTCAGTTTGATGCAATATCAGTCCTGGGTCCTTTAACCCTTTGGGAGCTAAGACCCCACCTTTGAAGATATAAAGCCAATGGAGGGACCAGAGAGTGTAGAGGGGTAAGTACTCATTGCTGAGCACTGCTGGGTGGCCTAGGAAAATCCCTTTCACCCCAGGCCATGGGCAGCACCCCATCTTCTAGCTCATTTGAACGACCAACCTGCTTGGCCAAGAATCATGGGGGCGGGAATCCTGGGCTCCCTAAAAAGGGAGCCTCTTCCAAAAAGCCCCTGCATCTTTCTCTCTATCTCCTCTTCTCCTCTTCTTTGCTATGTACATAAATTCCTTGCGCAGTTCTGAGCAGTAAGAGCATTTCTTTTCTTTTTTATTTTGGAGGTGGGGGAGTCATATCTGGATCTGGGTTCAGGGATCACTTCTGGAGGGTGGGGGGACCAAAAGGAAGGGAGCTGGGGATTGAACTCAGGTCGGCCATGTGCAAGACAACTGTCCTACCTGCTATAGTATCCCTCTGGCCCCTAAACATTTCTGTGTGTAAATAATACAGAGATCAAATCTCACAGCCCTAAAATACCACTGAGCTCTTGGCTGTTGTGTGTCAAGGCCTTAGGCCTAAAAGTTAAACCAAGGCTAGGAGCAAAGAAGGGGGCAGGTTCAAAGCAAGATCCATCCCCAGGAAATACGTGGAAGAGAGTCTGAAACAGCAGTGAGCAAACTTTCTTTGGGGGAGGAGGGGGCCAGGGGAGGATTTCGAAAGGAGTGTTTAGGCCCTGGCCCCTCCCTGAGACTCAGGGTCAAGGTCAGTCAATGATAGGGACTGAGGGTCCAGTGTTACTGGGCCCTGTGGTGACCAGGATACCCAGGGCCACTCTGGCAGGGCTCAGGGACCTGCAGGGCCACACCTACAGTGCTTGGGGCCTCTAGGGTTGCATTGAACAATGCGGGGATAGAACCATTCAGTGCTGGAGATGGAACCGGGGTCAGTCACACACAAGGCATGTGTCTCAACCCCGGGATCATCTCTCCCGTCCTCTGGCAAACTTTCTCTGTCAAGAACCAGATAGGAAATGGTTGATTTGGTGAAGTCAAGCGGTTTCGCTTAGGAAATATGAGAGGCAAGAGTCCCCTCAAGTGGAAAAGAGAAATGATGCCCTTGAAGCAGGGCGGCTGGTGCCTCTGTGTTTGACTCAGTGTTTGAGGCTTTGCAGGTCCTGTGGTTCTTGTCCCGCTGCTCCTCCTGCTGTTGCAATCTGGAGCATCCACAGGCTGAGCAAGAAGCGATGAGTGTGCCGATAACACTTCATGGAAAATGAATCTTGAGTTTCATATCAACTTTGTGGATCAGGAGAATCAATCTTCTGTAAAATTTATTTTTTACCATTTAAAAGATTTCAGGGGGCTGGAGCGATAGCACAGCGGGTAGGGCGTTTGCCTTGCAAGCGGCCAACCCAAGTTCGATTCCCAGCATCCCATATGGTCCCCCAAGTATGGCTGGGAGTAATTCCTGAGTGCATGAGCCAGGAGTAACCTCCGTACATCGCCGGGTGTAACTCAAAAAGCAAAAAAAAAAAAAAAAAAAGGATTTCAAACCCTTCATCACACCTGGCGATGCATAGGGGTTACTCCTGGCTCTGCGCTCAGAAATCACCCCTGGCAGTGCTCAGGGGACCATATGGGATGCTGGGAATTGAATGCGGGTCAGCCGAGTGCAAGGCAAACGCCCTACCCGCTGTACTATTGCTCCAGCCCCTCAAATCCTTCTTAACATGGGCCATATTAAAATAGGCAATCAGTCGGATTAGACTGATAGGCCATAATTTGCCAATTTTGTCTAAAATAATGCTGTCCAATAAAAATATAATAAGAGTCACATATGTCAACATTTCTGGAACCTCATATTAAAATGAAAAAGAAGCAGTTAAAATTAATTTTAATAATATTTTTATTTACCCTGATATATTCAAAATGTTATCATTTCCATGCTGTTGATATAAAGCTGACCAATTATATTTCTGTAATTTCTGTATGTGGGTGTGCCAGGGATCGAACCCAGAGTCTCATGTACTGAAAGCATGTGCCCTACCCTTGAGCTCCATCCCTGGCTCCCAATAAAATATTTTACTTTCTCTTTTTTCATACTAAACTTTAAAATCCAAGATAAGGTCAGGGATGGAGTTCGAGCACTTGTCTTGCATGTTGAGGTCCCATGCTCTATCCCTGACACTGTAAAATATATAAAAAATATGAATTGTATTTTACATGTAGAGTTATCTTTGTTCATTCTATCACATTTAAATAACTACACGTGGCTGAAGGCTTTCAGTCAGGAGAGCTCAAGTATAGAACTGTGTCTTCAAAGTTTAGTTTATATTAGAATCACCTAGGAGATTATTCAAGTATAGATTGTAGGACTGGAGCAATAGCGCAGCAGGTAGGGCTCCACCTTCGATTCTTCCGCCCCTCTTGGAGAGCCCAGCAAGCTACCGACTGTATCCTGTCCACACGGCAGAGCCTGGCAAGCTCCCCGTGGAATATTCAGCATGCCAAAATCAGTAACAACAAATCTCACAATGGAGATGTTACTGGTGCCCACTCGAGCAAATCGATGAGCAACGGGATGACAGTGACAGATTGTAGGGTCCCACCTATAAAATTTCTCTCTCTCTCTCTCTCTCTCTCTCTCTCTCTCTTGGGGGCCACACCTGGTGGTGCTCAGGGGTTACTCACAGCTCTTCACTCAGGAATCACTCCTGGGATATGGGATATAGGATGCCGCGTATCAACCCAGGTTGGGCACCTGCAAGGCAAATACTGACCCTCTGTACTATTGCTCTGGCCGCTAAAGTTTTTCATTAAATAGGTTTGACAAGTTCTCCAAACTTGCATTTCAAATAAGCTGTTAGGTTCATCCTGTTGGTCTGGGGACCATACTTTGAGAACCACTTATTAAAAAGCTGGAGCAGTAAGAAGAGCAACTAGAAGCCACAAGCATGTATTTCCCCCCATTTTTGGAGGTAGCATGATTTACAATGCCATTAAGATTGTTTCCTATATACATCATTCCAGCCCACACCCACCACAAGACTGTTTAAGAAATCAGGAATATGTAATAATAAACAGCAAAAAAAAAGAGCACTAGCCTTCCTTTTCCGGGACGGTGTCGTCGAGGCCTTCAGAATGGTGCAGCGCTTGACATACCGCCGTCGGCTCCCCTACAACACCCTCTCCTACAACACCCTCTCCTACAACACCCTCTCCTACAACATCGCCTCCAACAAAACCCGGCTGTCTTGAACCCCTGGAAATAGAATCGTTTGCCTGTATACCAAAAAGGTTGGGAAGGCGCCAAAGTCCTCGTGTGGTGCGTGCCCTGGCCGGCTTCGAGGAGTCCAGGCCATGCGGCCTAGAGTTCTGAAACGACTGTCTAAAACAAAGAAGCATGTCAGGGGCTGGAGCAATAGCACAGCAGGTAGGGTGTTTGCCTTGCACACGGTCGACCCGGGTTCGATTCCCAGCATCCCATATGGTCCCCTGAGCACCGCCAGGGGTGATTCCTGAGTGCAGAGCCATGAGTAAGCCCTGTGCATCTCCGGGTGTGACCCCAAAAGCAAAAAAAAAAAAAAAGAAGCATGTCAGCCGGGTCTATGGCGGATCCACGTGTGCCAAGTGTGCCGAGACAGGATCAAGCGCGCTTTCCTTACTGAGGAGCAGAGAATTGTGGTGAAAGTGTTGAAGGCAAAAGCACAGAGCCAGAAAGCAAAATAAACTAATGACGCTGTTTTGAAGAATAAAACCAAAAGGCTTGTTCTGTTAAAAAAAAAAAAAAAGAGCACTAAATAATGAGATGCCATAATACATCTAATAGGAGAGCCAAACTTTAAAATGCTGATGCCAATACTGGCAAAGAGGTGAAGCAACAGGAATTGCTGATGGGAACACAAAAGGGTACGGCCACTTGGAAGACAGTTTGGCAAAACTAAACATATTTACCCTACAACCCAGCAACCTTGTACCTTCTTCTTTTCTTTTCCTTTATGTTTTGTTTTGGGGCACACCTGTTGGTGCTCAGGGTTTACTCCTGGCTCTGAGCTCAGGAATTCCAGGCCAGCTCAAGGAACCATATGGAGCTCGGGGAATTGAATCTGGGTTGGTTGTGTGCAATGTAAGCGCTGTTCCTGCTGTACTAACACTGTGGCCCAGGCAACCGTGCTCCTTTTACAAAATGAGTAAAAAACCACACTACACACAAAATGGCGGGGGGTTATCACAGCTTTATCCCTACCTGCCATAACACGGAAACAACCAAGAAGTCCTACGGTAGGTGAATGCATGAATAAACTATGCTATATCCAGCACTGGTAAGAAATGAGTTGTCAAGGGGGCTGGAGCGATAGCACAGCGGGTAGGGCATTTGCCTTGCACGCTGCTGACCCGGGTTCGATCCCCAGCATCCCATATGGTCCCCTGAGCACTGCCAGGGGTAATTCCTGAGTTCAGAGACAGGAGTGACCCCTGTGCATTGCCAGGTGTGACCCAAAATGCAAAAAAAAAAAAAAAGAAAGAAATGAGTTGTCAAGCCATAAAGAAGCCTGAAGGGATGTGAGATGCATATTACTAAATGAAGGAAACCAACCTGAAAGTTGGCGCACTCCAGGACTTCAAACCCATGGCAAGCCCAAAGTATGGTGATAAGTGATTATCAGGAATGATGGAGGGAGGCAGGGAGGGATAGGAGAGCAAAGAAGCATTTTCATGCTCTGGAACTCTTCTGTATGACAGTAAAGCCATGTTATTTATAGCATGTACAACACCAAGAAGGGACCCTCATAGAAACCATGGACTTTAATAGAATATGATGAGTCAGTGCCAGCTCATTGACTGTGACTAGGGCACCTCTAAGGGACATATGCTGATATTTGAGGGATTCGGAGCAGGTTTGAGGACTAGGAGTGTATGGGAAGTCCGTCCCTCCTGTTCAATTTTACTATAACTCCAAAACTGCTCCCCCAAAACTGCTCTAAAAGTCTTTCAGAGAGAGAGACAGACAGAGAAAGAACCAGATTACCAAGACAGATAAATGGTGGGACTCAGATCGGAGGTAAAAACTTTGAAACAAGTCTAGGTTGGCAACTCAGGAAGCTTCCCTTAGCCCACAGCCTCCCAAAGCAGGAACTGACTAAGTGAAGTGTCACCCCCCCCATGTTTCAGTTTTGTTGGTGCCCTCGGCAAGGTCAGGACTGGAGAACTCTGCCAATTCGGGGGCTAGCTCAGAACCTGAGCAGGCTTTAAAACATTTGCAATAGAATATGTATCTCCAAGCTATCACTGTCACTGTATCACTGTCATCCCCGCTCATCCATTTGCTTGAGTGGGCACCAGTAACATCTCCATTGCAAGACTTGTTGTTACTGTTTTTGGCACATCGAATACGCCAAGGGTAGCTTGCCAGGCTCTGCTGCGTGGGCAGGATACTCTTGGTAGCTTGCAACTCCCGAAAGGGGTAGAGGAATCGAACCCGGGTCAGCCTCGTGCAACGCAAATGCCCTACCCACTGTACTAGGGCTCCAGCCCCATCTCAAAGGTATAATAAACAAAGCTATAACAAACTGGAATTAAAACCGTACAAATCAGTCAAGTATCTCTGGGAGTGAGGCCTGAGCACTGAGCTGGGTGTAACCTCTGATTACTGCTGGTGTGATCCCCAAACAAAATCAAGCCCAATAATTTGCAAGACAACCCAACTTTCATATTAGACCTGTAACTATGTCCTCTCCCAGTTTTCTTTTCTTTTTTTTTTTTTTTTTTGCTTTTTTTGGGTCACACCCGGGGTAATGCACAGGGGTTACTCCTGGTTCTACACTCAGGAATTACTCCTGGCGGTGCTCAGGGGACCATATGGGATGCTGGGATTCGAACCCGGGTCGGCCTCGTGCAAGGCAAACGCCGAACCCGCTGTGCTATCGCTTCAGCCCCGCTCTCCCAGTTTTCTTAGGGTGAGCAAATGGGAAAATGAGCTGGGAATGTGGCCCAAAGGGCCAGAGCCCAACGCTCTGCATGCAGGAACTCTGAGTTCCTTCTTCAACACGGTATGGTCCTCAGAGCATGGCCAGGAGTGGCCTCCAGCCCTATCAGGAGTGACTTCAGAGTATTGCTGATTGTGACACCCTCCCCCATCCTGAAAAGAAAAGAAGACAAAGGAAACATAAAATACAGAAATGTGGGAGACCCCGAGCAGCTGCCAACGAATGGCTCCTCCGCTCCTGAACAGCCATGATCCTAGAGGCACATGAACCAATTTCGTAACCCAGTGGCTGCTGGCAGAAATTTCTCTGGACTTAATTACTAAAATACCAGAAATCCAAAACTGTGCGGCTGCGACAACCCTCATATGCCCTTTAATATCAGCAACAGAAAACAAATTATCAAATGATGCCTTTTCGGCATGTCTGATTGTTTGGAGGAAATTCCAAATAATAATAGTGAGTTTTCTGTTGAAACATTGAATGTCATCAAAGTCAAGAGAGAGTAAAGTGAAAATCATCAGTCACACAGGGAGGGTAGGGGGTGGGATGGGGGTATACTGGGGTTCTTGATGGTGGAACATGTGCACTGGTGAAGGGATGGGTGTTTGATCATTGTATGACTGAGACTTAAACCTGAAAGCTTTGTAACTGTTTCACGGTGATTCAATAATAAAAAATAAATTAAAAAAAATACAGAAATGTGGGTTGTTTAAAGCTTGCAATTACCAATACTAGAAAGAGAGTTCTATGGGTTAAGGCTCTTGCCTTTTTTTCTTTTTTCTTTTTGGGCCACACCCAGTGATGCTCAGGGGTTACTTCTGGTTCTGCACTCAGGAATTACTCCTGGCAGTGCTTGGGGGACCATATGGGACACCAGGGATCAAACCCGGTTGGCTGTGTGCAAGGAAAGCGCTGTATCCGCTGTACTATGGCTCCGGCCCCAAGGCTCTTGCCTTAAACATAGCTCACCTGGGTTTGAATCCCAGCACCACATATGGTGCTGGAGCACCATCAGGGGAGACCCGAGCACCAAGCCAGGAAGAGCTAGTACCCATGTGTCACTGGATGTCACCTTAAATAACTCCTCCTTAGCAGATGGTGATTATCACGTGGATTATGCATTTTTAGGAAGAGGCTTTCAATCCTATTTACAGAACCATCCCAATAGAAACCCTGTCTTTCAGGCTGCCCTTTCAGGTGGGTTTTTCTTTTTGAAGGCAGACTGCTCACAGTAGTACGATATGGTCACAACACCCAAAGTTTTCACAGTCTTTTAAAAATGAGACTGGAGGGGCTGGAGCGATAGCACAGCAGGTAGGGCGTTTGCCTTGCACGCAGTCAACCCGGGTTTGATTCCCAGCATCCCATATGGTCCCCTGAGCACCGCCAGGAGTAATTCCTGAGTGCAGAGCCAGGAGTAACCCCTGTGCATCACCGGGTGTGACCCAAAAAGCCACAAAAAAAAAATGAGACTGGAGCAATAGTACAGTGGGTAGGATGCTTGCCTTGCATGTGGCCAACCTGGGTTCAATCCCTGGCATCCCATATGGTTCCCTGGAGTGCTACCAGGAGTAATTCTTTAGTGAAAAGTCAGGAGTAACTCCTGAGCATCAATGGTTGTGGTCCCCAAACAAAACAAAAATTCTAATTCATTGTTTAGTTAATACTTTGACATGAAAGATAAAGCATTTGACATGAAAATCTATTCAAATGGCCAAAGAGATAGTACAGAGGTTAAACAGAGGTTAAAGCAACTTGCCTTATATGTGGCTAACCATGGCTCTAACAGATGGTCCCCCAAACACCATCAGGAATGATCCCTGAGTATTGCTGGGTGTGATGCCCCAAAATCAAAAAAGAAAAAGAGAGAGAGAGAGCGAAAGAGGAGACATATTTTTAAATTATCTTTTTTTCCCCCTTTTTGGGTCACACCTGGCATTGTACAGGGGTTACTCCTGGCTCATGCACCAAGAGTTGCTCCAGCCCCTTAAAATTATCTTTAATTGGGGCTGGAGTGATAGCACAGTGGGTAGGGCGTTTGCCTTGCACTCGGCTGACTTGGGTTTGATTCCCAGCATCCCATGTGGTCCCCTGAGCACCGCCAGAAGTGAAGAGCCAGGAGTGACCCCTGTGCATCACTGGGTGTGACCCAAAAAGCAAATATATATGTACATATATATATCTTTAATATAAATTAACCCAGTTATCAGAAACATTTATTAAACAAGGGTTTATACATGAATTTTGCAGGGTCTTATCTCAGGTTTCCTTGGACACAGATTAAAAGAGTGACCCAGAATCCCATCCAACCAGAAGGCAAAAAAAGAAACAGCACAAAGGAAAAGGCTATAAAAATGTCAGAAGTTCTGTAAAGATAATACAGCAAGCAAGGCATTTGCTTTGCAATCAGGGTTCTATTCCTTGCTCCCTGAACACCACCAGGAATGATTCCTGGATTCAGAGCCAGGAGTAAGCCCTGAGCCCTGAGTGTGGCCCCCAAACAAATATATATACATATATATGTGTATATATGTATGTGTATATATATATACATATATATATCCTAGAGAGCCAGAAAAACACAATTTCAAATAACTCTGATAAGGAACTTTTTTAAGGCTTCCAACATTCTATTGGAGGTTGAGATGCATATCTGGTAGCCAGGTTAATTTCATAATGTATAATTAAAGAAATTTATTCCCCCAAGTCAGACAAGCCTGTGAAGAATTGCATGGTTTGGATCACAGCAGTCTTGCAACCTAGTGATTGGACCACAAGTCCATTAGGACACTGGAAAACAATTTGTTTAAAACATTTGAGAATATTTATAACAGTCCTGTAGCAAATTTAATTACGTATTGACTTGAAATTATACCCTTGCTTTCTATCCACATGAATTTAGAGTTCTCTCCTTAGCATTTAAGCTTTGCCCCTTATCCACTGTGAGCTTTCAAAATTAAATGCTTCATTTGAACTCAAAGTTTTACTTGGGAGAATATAAAAATTCTATTTATTTTATCACTCAAAAGATAGAGGCCTGGGCAGGAGCCATAGTACAGCAGGTAGGGAGGGCACTTGCCTTGCATGAGGTTGACCCAAGTTTAATCTCTGGCATCTCATATGGTCCCCTGAGCATCACCAAGAGTGATTCCTGAGTGCAGAGCCAGGAGCAACCCCTGAACATTGCTGTGGCCCCCAGGAAGAGATAGGGGGCACACTGACATGCGACAATGAAGAAAATAGTTATTTTATCATTTATTTTTGTTTTGGGGCCAACTGGCTGTGCACAGGGCTTACTCCTGGCTCTGTGCCCAGGGATCACTCCTACCAGGCTCAGAGGACTCTATGGGATGGTCAGCTGCTTTGCAAGGTGAGCACTCTACCCACCATCTTATAATTATTTTTCCTATAAAACAGAACAGTTAAGTATCTGCAAAAGTATAAAAAGAGGCATCATTATAGTACACGAAGCATCCACAATGTACATTGTCCTACAAAGTTGGCAAAAAATAAATAAATTAAAAGAAGCAAGTCTTTAAATATATTTTGGAGGAAAAAAATTGCATTCTACACTGTCCAGGATGGAATCGATTTTTATTTTAGAGCCACATCCAGCAGTGCTCTGGGCTTATTTCTGGGTCTGTATTTAGGAAACACTCCTGGTGGTGCTCAGGGGACTAAATGGGGTACCAGAAGTCCAACCTATGTTGACAGTGTGCAAGGCAAGTACCCTACTGCTATACTATCTCTCCAGCCCCAGGATGGAATAAGTTTGTCTAGAGAATGTTTCCAGTTTTGGTTTTCTTTTTGCTTTATTTTGGGTCATACCCAGCGATGCTCAGGGGTTCCTCCTGGCTCTGCACTCAGGAGTTACTCCTGGTGGTGCTTGGGGGACCATATGGGATGCTGGGAATTGAACCCGGGTCAGCCACGTGCAAGGCAAACGCCCTACCCACTGTGCTATCACTCCAGCCCCCCCGTTTCCAGTTTTATAAAAATAATGTTCTCTTTTTTTTTTTTGAGGTGGGAATTGGTTTGGACCACAACCCGTAATGCTTGGTGCTTAGGGAGGTTATTCCTGGCTTATGATCATTCCTGGAACTGTTTAGTGCTATCTCCTCCCCTGTGACTTAAATATTTTTTTATTCCCCAACACCTTAAACACGTTTTAATCCTATCATAGAGATAGTGCGGCAGAGCCTGGCAAGCTATCCGTGCATATTGGTTATGCCAAAAACAGTAACAATAAGTCTCTCAATGAGAGACGTTACTGGTGCCCGCTCGATTTGGATGAGCAACGGGATGACAGTGACAGTGACAGTGACATAGAGATAGTATAGCTGATAAGCCATTTACCTTGCCAGCTTGGGTTCCTTCCTCAGCACTGACACCTCAGGGTGCTGGTTCCCCAAGCCCTGCCAGGAGTGATCCCTGACCACACAGATCTGGGAGTAAGCCCTGAGCACTGCCAAGTGCATGATATATATATGTATATGTATATGAATATATATACACACCTCTATATATACATACATACATATACACACGTGTATACACACAAACACATATAATCCAATCATGGGACCAAGGGAATGGCTTAGTGTGTTAGGAAGCAGCCATGACAAGTATGGGGTCTAGAACTTTTAGGTGAATCTCCAAAAGAACTGAAAAGGGAAACAGAGACTTGTACACCAATGAATGTTATATACACACACACATATATATATATATACACACACATATATATAACCATATATAGGAACCAAGGAACCAAATTCTGGCACATTCCACAACACAGATGAATCTTGGTACCTGCTCGGTAAAATAGGTAACTGAAAAGAGCAAATATGGTTTGATTCCTCTTGTATGAAATACCCAGAATAGGCAAGTTCAGAAAGGAAGAAGGTAGAAACAGGTTAGCAGAAGCTAGGGAGGTGAGATGAGGAATAGTTTTTTTTTGGGGGGGGGGCGTACAGAGCTTCAGTGTGAGTGAGACCTTGACATTTTTCTAGAAAGGGGTCGTTGGACTGCTTCATCCGCGAATATATTCAATGGCACATGCAAATACAAACATGCTCGCAAAGGGCAAACATGGTGAATGTAGCTCTTATCACACACACACAAAAACACACACGAGGAGGCTGGAGAGTTAGTACAGTGGGAAAGGCGATCCCCGGTACCGCCCAGAGCCCCCCAAGCCCCGCCAGGAGTAAGCCCTGAGCACCGCTGGGTGTGGCCCCCGTAAACAAAAATTTAAAATTACAAGAAGATTCATACTTATTGGAAACTCTTTTAGGGACTTTGGAAAAGCGTTGGCTGGAGGGAGGCAGGTGCGGACCGGGAGACGCGACGAGAATAGGTGGGGACGAGAGTTACAGGGGCAGAGAGAAGCGGCTCTCGCTGCAAGGGGCTGGGCTTCCAGGGTTCCACAGGAAAGACTCGGGCGCGATTTGTGCAGCCGCATCCTTGGGTCAGCCTACTGACACCTAGGCGGAGATCTGAACTATGTGCGCGATCCCGGCCAACCAAAGGCAGCCCCCTGTCGCGTTTCCACGTGTGCTCCTTTACAAGAACGTCTTGCGTTGGGGGCTGGAGCGATAGCACAGCGGGCAGAGCGTTTGCCTTGCACGCGCCAGACCTGGGTTCAATTCCCAGCATCCCATATGGTCCCGCCCGGAGTAACTCCTGAGTGCATGACCCAGGAATAACCCCCATGCATTGCCGTGAGTGACAAAGAACGTCTTGCGTTATTCTGAGCACTTAACAAGTTCTGACTTTATTTTGGTTTTGGGGGACACACCGGCGGTGCACAGAGCTCACACCTGGATCTATGTTCAGGGATCACTCCTTGCCGTGTTTGGGAGACTAAACCTGGTGCAGGGATGAAACCCGGGTCAGTGCCCTACCCGCTGTACTACCGCTCAGGCTCAAAATCTGTCTAAAGAAGCTTTCTGTTTGAAGAAGCGAGCTTACTCTGTTCTCTTCAATATTTCAATACACACAAAAATTGGTGGTGAGTTGATCCTGGCGGGGCTCAGGGATCACTACTGTCGGGACTTGGGAACTCTTCGCAGTGCCAGGCACCGAACCAGGGTGGGCGGCGTGTAAGGCAAGCGCCCTACCTCTGTGCTTTCTCTCCAGTCTCTTAGGGCACACAAAACTTTCAAACCAATGCTTGGGAACAAAACTTGCTTTTCTCTGGGACCATCATATACCCAAGCGGGACCGCCTAAGTAAACGGCTGATTGGTCCATGCAAGCGTGAACTTTGTTCGAGTCATTTTAATTCCAAGATGCTTTCCCCCAGCTGCCTAGGAGAGGGTTCCCCAAACATCTAGAAAGGGGATCCTCACTCGACGTCAACTGGCACACGTCTAATAGTCTCTGGTTCCAAAGGATTCTGGGAGTTAGGGGGAGGAAACCAAGGAGCACAAACGAAACGAGGGCAAAAGGAGCTCAGGAGGTTAGGCTTATCGGCTAGTTGCCTAGGGACTGAGCAAGTCTTCCAACACTTCTCTCACCCGGTAGGCTCAAGCCCTCGCCCCTCCTCCCAGGCCCCGCCCCTCCGCTGCTCATTAGCCAACCAGCGGGCTAGTGTTGGCCGTCCCCGACCAATCCTGAGCACTTTGACTTTGAGCGGGACCGACTCAGAAGCCCGGCAAGAGCGAGAAACCAGCTAACCGCTCCTCTTCGGTCTTGTCTGGGGTGGGGGGCTGGGGGTGGTTAACGGGCCCCGGAGGCGGCTGCCCATTGGTTGGGCAGCGGGCCAATGGCGGGGTGTGAAGTGGGAGGCGGGGCTCCCGGGAGGGGGTAGGACGGGGCGTGGCAGGCCGGTGCCCGTCGCGTGCAGGGTCGCGAGCCCCGGCCTGGCCCGGTAACGGCCTCTCCCCGCC
The DNA here is from genome assembly GCF_027595985.1 of Sorex araneus. Classification (NCBI taxonomy): domain Eukaryota; kingdom Metazoa; phylum Chordata; class Mammalia; order Eulipotyphla; family Soricidae; genus Sorex; species Sorex araneus. The sequence continues at coordinate 221,755,568 of NC_073304.1, read as the reverse complement.
CCGCCCTCCCCGCTCCGGCCTCCCCCTTCCCCACAGCGGCTCCTGGCAGCGCCCGGGGCGGCGACGGCGGCGGCGGCAGCAGCGGGGTGCGGGCTGAGGGCACCGGGCCTCGACGGCCCCCCTCACCCCGGTACCCCAGGACTGTGCCTAGTCCAGGAGGGGCTGGGGGGCCCCATGGAGGTGAGCGCGGGGCACACCTGCCGCGGTGCGCCGCGCCCCCGCGCCTGAGGGAGGGGCCGGGGGCCGGGCGCGGCCGGGTCGGGGCGGCGGCCGAGCGGCGCGACCCCACACGCCCGTCTCTGAGGCGGCGGGGTCGCGGGGAAGGCGCCCGCGGGAGTCGCCCGGGCCGCACCCGGGGGTCGCGGCGACACGGCGGGCCGGGGCCGGGCGGGGGTGAGGGGCGCGGCGGGGAGGTGACGGGGGCCGGGCGGGGGCGCGCCGCGTCCCCTCGGCCGCGCCCGCCTCGTCGGACCCTGACGGCGCCGAGACGGGAGCGGCGGGGCCGGGGCGCGGCGGCGGCGGCCGCGGCGGGGGGCGGCGGGCGGCCGTTTGCGCGGTGGCCGCGGCGGCGTGACGCCTGGTCGCGTTCCCGTCCCTCGTGCAGCCGAAGGTGGCGTTCCGGGCAGGCGCGAACCGCGGCTGGAACCTCGGCGCCGACGCCAGCCGGCTGAGCGACGTGTTCAACAGCGTGATGCTGGGCGGCCCCGCGCCCTTCTACGACGGCTACAAACCGCAGGTGGGCGCCGGCCCGGCCCCCACCCCGCGCCCCGCGCCCCGCCGGGCCTCAGAACTTCCCGCCCGGGTTGCTGGAGGCGCTGGGGGCCGCCTTGCACGGCCACCCGGACGTTTCGGCCCCGGGAACTAGCCCTGCAGCCCCAGGAACGCTTTGTAAAGATAGAGTTGGGGCACTAGCAGATGGGACAGCAGGCCCCGCCCCTCACAGGGACCCCTGGGCCCCGCCGGGTGTGCCGCCCCTCCCCCAGCACAGCCGGCTGTGGACCCCCCCCCGTCCCCCCCCCCCCGGCAACAAAAGCAAAAAACACGAAAAACACATGTAAAAATAGCAGTTTGGAAAAAAAAATGCCCCTTTGGAGAAGGGACTGTTTTCTGGAGATTCTGGAAAGAGATAGCTCCCAGGCCAGCTGTGAACTGAAAGCCTGGGTTGGGTCCCTCGGAACAAGCTGGGAGTTTCCTCGGGGGCTCTTAGCAAAACCCTGTCTGTATCTCAGTTATCCCCAACATGGTAATTAGTCGTTGTAAGTTGAGATTCTTGAAGATGGGTGAAGTTACTCATTTTTATATTTTTTGAGAGGCTATAAACTCAGTGTTGGATATTTAGGATGTTCTCAGTTATTTCTATGACAAAACTTAGTAAGGTTTTTTTTTTAAAATCTAAGTGTGTATTAGCTATACAAAACTTTTGGGATCCATACCCACATATTCAGGAGCTACTCCCTGCAGTGCTCAGGGGGACCACGTGCAGTGCAGGAGACCAAATCTGGGGCTCTAACATGCAAAGCATTTGCTCCACCCCTTGACCTATCTACCCAGCCCCCCTCTTTAAATTTTAATTGAGAAAAAAAAAACTATTTTTCAGTCGGGACTATATACTTTGTCCTTATAAAGAAGGGCCAGAAAGGTAGTATAGCTAGCAAGGTACTTGACTTGCACACATCGAACTCCGGTGGGTTCAATCTCTACCTCCACATATGGTCCCCCATCACCACCAGGAGTGATTTCCTGAGTGCAGAGCCAGGAGTAAACCCTGAGCAGAGCTGGGTGTGGCCCCAAAAGCAAAACAAAAAGAATAAGACTGCTTTTTGGGCTTGGAGAGATAGCTCGATGGACTGAGCACATACTTTGCATGCAGGAGCGCCTAGGTTCAATCCCTGGCACCTCATATAGGGTCCCCTTGACCACCACCAAGAGCAACTCTTGAGCACTGTGGGTGTGCCTTTCAAAAAAGTCAAAAAGAGGGGCTGGAGCGAGAGCACAGCGGGTAGGGCGTTTGCCTTTGCCGCAGCCGACCAGGGTTCAATTCCCAGCATCCCATATGGTTCCCCGACCCCCTCCCCCCACCAGCACAGCCAGGAGTAATTCCTGTCAAACGCCAGGTGTGACTCAAATATCAAAAAAAAAAAAAAGTCAAAAAGAAACTTCTATTTTTTTGGGGGGGGGTCACACCCATCGATGCACAGGGGTTACTCCTGGTTCATGCACTCAGGAATTACTCCTGGTGGTGCTCAGGGAACCAATATGGGATCTGGGAATCGAACCTGGGTGGGTCGCGTGCAAGGCAAACACCCTACCCGCTGTGCTATTGCTCCAGCCCCAGAAACTTCTATTTCTATGATTATATTGAATGTTTTTTTGTTTTTTTTTTGCTTTTTGGGTCACACCCAGCGATGCTCAGGGGTTACTCCTGGCTTTGCACTCAGGAATTACTCCTGGGAGTGCTTGGGGGACCATATGGGATGCCAGGGATCAACCCGGGCCAGCCGCGTGCAAGGCAAATGCCCTACCCGCTGTGCTATCGCTCCGGCCCCAATATATTGAATGTTTTAGACTTTTACATTTATTTTAGTATACTTTATTTGTAGAAAGCCCATTGAGCTATCTAGCCTGATTCATAATTTCTAACGTTTCAAAAAGGAACTACTAAGGGTCGGAAAGAGTTTCAAGTTAAAAATCCCTAAAATATTTATCTGACCCATTAGAGAAACTCCTTAGAGTAAAGTATGTTTGAGTGTCTGTCTAGATTTGATTTTTGATTTCCTATTAGACCTGTTTTATCTCCTCTAACTTTTGATTTCACCAATACTCTGATACAGGTAAAGTCTTTATGTTTCTTTAAAATTTCAGAGTGAAGACAGTGTTGACCTTCGGCAGACCTACACTGCACTCTCTTCATCAACAGAATATTCCAGTTCTGTAGATTCTTCACTTTTCTATGCACCATGGTCTACTTATGGAGATGATATTAAACAGCCTTCTAATTCTCAGATCAGTGTAAAGAATAGGTAAAATAGATTTCTCAGACTAAATGAAATGTTTTAAATATTTATTACATGGGATCCCAGCTGTAGTAACTTTTCCCTATATCATCATTTCAAGATTATGGCATTATAATTTTATGTTTGTCAAACTTTAGGAATACCTAAAATAGGCAGATATATATGGATTTTTTTTTTTTGGTTTTTGGGTCACACCTGGTGATACTCAGGGATTACTCCTGGCTCTGCACTCAGGAATCACTCCTGGCAGTGCTCAGAGGACCATATGATTCAATATGGTCCTCTGGGGATCAAACTTGGGTCGGCCATGTGCAAGACCTCCTTGCTATACTATTGCTCTGGCCCTATATAGGTAATTTTTAACTTACTACTTTTAAAAATTCATTAGAGTCAACTCTTAGTGAATTAATCTAAAATTCTGGCTCTATTTCCTCCTGGAAAATCCTTCTCTATACCTGTACTATATATCAACACATATTGAAATTATATGTTCACTGAAAAAAAATTTTTTTTTTGGTTTTTGGGTCATACCTGGCGATGCACAGGGGTTACTCCTGGCTCTTCACTCAGGAATCACTCCTGGCGGTGCTCAGGGGACCATATGGGATGCTGGGATTAGAACCTGGGTCAGCCGCGTGCAAGGCAAACACCCTACCTGCTGTGCTATCGCTCCAGCCCCTGAAAAAAATTTTTAATGGGGCTAGAGAGATAGCCAGTAGAGGGTATGCCTTGCATATGGCTGACCCCAGTTTGATCCCTGGCACCCCATATGGTCCCCTCAGCACTTCCAGGAGTTATCCCTGAGCACAGAGTCAGGAGTAAGTCTGAGCACTGCTGGGTATGGCCCCCAAACAAAATCAAACAAAAAATTCATACTTTATGGGAATATATAAAAGAAAGCAGGGACAGAGTGATAGTACAGCGGGTAGAGTGTTAGCCTTGTATCTACCTATCTGGGTTCCATCCCTCGTATCAGTATGATTCCCTGAGCTTCACCAGGGAAGTAGCAAAACCAGGAGTAAGCCCTGAGCATCCTGGGTATGGCCCAAATATTAAGAAAAAAACACCACAAGTAGCATTATACTTAATTCAGCCTCTCCGCTTCTCAATATACCTGATGTATATCAACTGGTATATATTAACATATAGACATATTAATTTGACTACTGTTCTAGATCTATACTAATAGCTATACAAAAATCTTTTATATAGGGGTCAAAATGTTAGTACAGTAGGGTATGGCACTTACCTTACACGGAGCCCAACAGGTTTGACCCTTGACACCACATATGATTCCCCTAGCACTGCCAGGAGTGATCCCTGAGTGCAGAGCCGAGAGTAATCCCAATTTAGGGATCACTCCTGGGCCCTAAAACAAAAAACTTTTACATATAATCTGGGGCTGGAGTGATAATATAACAGGTACGGCATTTGCCTTGAACAAGGTCAACATGGATTTGACCCTAGCACCCCATATTGTCCTTTGAACTCCCCAAGAATAATTCCTGAGCACAGAGCCAGGAGTAAGCCCTGAGCACTTCCAGATGTGGCTCAAAAGCAAAACCCATAAAAGCCTTTTATATATAATCTTTATGAAATGACATTGTTATAAAATAACATATAACAAAACATAGATATGTAGGAAGACCTTTTAGTTGTTTAAATGTATAATAATGTTAGCAAGTCACATCGCTTGTAAATACAAGAAAAATAAGTTTCTGGGGCTGGAGCAATAGCACAGTGGGTAGGCATTTGCTTTGCACTCGGCGAACCCGGGTTCGATTCCCAGCATCCCACATGGTCCCCCGAACACTGCCAAGAGTAATTCCTGAGTTCAGAGCCAGGAATAACCCCTGAGCATCACCAGGTGTGACCCAAAAAAGCAAAAAAAAAAGTTTCTTTCCTTGATTTTTGGTTTTTGGCCCATATCCTGCAGTACTCAGGAGCTACTCTTGGCTCTTGGTGGTCACTTCTGCTGTATTGAAATCAAACTCCAGCCTCCGGCATGCAAAGCACTTGCTCCAGCCTGTTGAGCTAGCTCTTCAATCCCTACAAGTTTTCATATTATCTCAAATGATGATTCATTCAACAGATTAAAAACTTAAAAACTTTGCCCCCCCCTTTTTTTTGGCTTTTTGGGTCACACCCAGCAATCTCAGGGGTTGCTCCTGGCGGTGCTTGGGAGATCATATGGGATTCCGGGGATTGAACCCAGGTCCGCTGCTTGCAAGGCAGGTGCCCTCCCTGCTGGACTCTGGCCCCCATATTTGCCCTTCTTATTTCTAAAGATCAGTGAAATACCTATTGGGCAAATATTAGGCATTTTGATTTTTTAAATATCCTCTAGTCAAATGTTAAAAATAAAATAAGGGACCAGAGTAATAGTTTAGAGGGTAGTATGCTTGCCTGGCATGTGGTCGACCTGAGTTCTATCCCAAGCACCCTGTGTAGCCCGCTAAGCCTGCCTGGAGTGATCAGGTTTTGGCCCAAGAATTAAAAACAAACCAAAAAACACAATTTTAATTTAAAATATATTCTAGGATAAAATTACCCCAAAACCGTAAGACATAAAAAAGTAACAATTTAGGACAGTGGATAGGGCGCTTGCCTTGCACATAGTAGACCCAGTTTGATCCCCTGCACCGCATATGGTCCCCTGAGCCCACAAGGAGTGATCCCTGAATAAGAGCCAGAAGTAAGCCCTGAACACCACCAGGTGTGGGCCATAAAACAGCAACAATAAAGGAATCACAAATATGAACAGCAAGTTCATATGGCATTCAAATCATAACTGAAAAAGCTTGCAGATGTTGATAGTATGGTGCATATTGTTTTCAAACAATATAAACAAAAGTAACAATGTTCCATCTACTTATCGTTTTATATTTTATATTATTTAATGCTAACTAGTAAGTATGATATTGGGTATATGCGATTAGAGTCACTACTTTAGAAAGAATTTAGGAATTGCCCTCATTTAAGGGACAATTGCAATAATGCTACTAAAACTATGATTATTTTATCACAATTTGTTTATTCTAAATTTAATGTAAAGAATCATAAAAATAGGAGACGGTGAGATAGTACACTTGGTAAGGCATTTGTTTGCCTTGCATGAGGCCAACCCCTGTTCTATTCCCAGCACCCTATATAGTCCCTCAAGCCTGCCAGTAATGATCCTTGAGCACAGAACCCTGAGTAAGCCTTGAGCAGCACCGGCCCAAAAGCAAACCAAAAAATCATAATAAGAAGAATCACAAAAATAGGCCAGAGAGATAATTCAACAGGCTGGAGCTCATGCTTTGCATTTAAGAGTCCTGCATTTAATGCCTAGCATCATTTGTCCCAGAACCGCCAGAAATTACCCCTGAGCACTGAACCAGGAGTATCCCCAGAGCACTGATTGGTGTACACCCAAACAAAAAAAAGAATCACAGAAGCCGGAGCAATAGTACAATTGTTAAGGTGTTTGCCTTGCACATGACCTGGGTTTGATCCCCATCAGCTCAAAACCTATTAGGATGATCCCTGGTTGCAGAGCCAGGAGTAAGCACTGAGCATAGCCGGGTGTGGCCAAAAAAACAACAGCAAAAATCACAAATATGGAACAGAAAGGTTTATATGGTGGTAAAATCACAGCTGAAAAAGTTTGCAAATGTTGATGCCATGATGTATATTGTTTTCAGTAGCAGCCATAGGACCAAGCATGTCTACACATAGATCAGAGATTTTATATTTTGGTTACCTAAAATAAATAAGGTATTGAATTTGAAATGCAGATGGAATATTTATGTGCCATAGACACTATGTAAACTGAAATACAATGCCTAAGTTCCTCTTCCAGAGCTCTTTATTTGAAACGATTCAATCCAAATATTTTACAGAAAAATAATGGTGAATGGGGTCGATAGTATAGTGAGTAAGGAGGCACTTGTCTTGCTCACAACTGACCCAGCTTCAATTCCTGTCATCCCAAATGCTCCCCTGAGCCTACCTGGAGTAATTCCTGAGCGTAGAGCCATCAGTAACCCCTGAGCACTGCTAGGTGTAGTCCCAAAACAACAGCAATAATAATAATAATGGTAAAGGGGCTAGGAATGCTGTCCTGTGAAAAAAATGTATGCCTCATAATATATCAGACCCTAAGATCAATTCCCAGACTTCAAAAAAAGAAAATAAAACTATTGAGATAATCTATAATCAGTATGAGTGGACAATTTACATGTTATATTCATTTATTTTTAGGATTCAGACAGAAAGAAATGACTATGGCAGTGAAACAGATTTATATGGACTTGTATCTAACATTTTGGAAGAACAAGATAAATCACAGCCATATTTTGCTGAGGGGTTAGTATATTATATGAACTATATAGAATATATAGTAAGATTTAATAATTTTAACACTTTTAAACATTAAAATATTTTAATACTATATTCACCCATTAACTTTTTACTTGTGTGGATCATCTAAAATAGATGTCTTAGTTCAGTTGTTTATTTCTAGGCGGCTCAATTTTGCTGAAATACTTGTCATACAATTGAGAATTATAGTCTAAGGTTTTATTTGCCACTTAAGAATTTTCATTTCTGGGGTCAGAATTATAGTATGGCCAGTAGGGCATTTGCTTTGCACATAACTGACCCAGGTTTGATTCCCAGCATCCCATATGGTCCCCCAAGTATTGCCAGAGGTAATTCTTGAGTGCAGAGCCAGGAATAACCTCTGAATATCGCCAGGTATGATCAAAAAGAAACCTTTAATTCATAAAATTATTCTTGCATAATTCAGAGATATATCACTTGGTCTCATGAGCTAAAGTTTGACCTAATGAGTATAAAGTCAAGTTTTATAGATCCCAAAGAATAAAATTATCATTATTGTACAGAAGTTATTTATGTGGTAAAAATTATTTTACATTTGTTCTAGTTGTTCTATTTGGATATGGAACCCATGCTTATTTCATAAGTGAGGAAGTCTATTAAAATATTTTAATTTTAATAACAGTTTAAGCAGATCCTATATATACATTGTTTTTTCTTTTGGCTGTACATCCATCATTGCTCAGGGCTTACTCCTGACCCTGCACTCGGGAATCACTCCTGGCAGTGCTCAGAGAACCGTATAGGAGGCTGCGGATCAAACCTGGGTTGGCCACAAGCAAAACAAGAGCCCTATCCACTGTACTATTGCTCCAGCCCCAAGGAGATCATCTTTTTATAGTTAATAAAATTATAGTCAAGGAGTCATAGCAATAATTCGAGTGGGCTGAATGCAAGCATTGATGGTTTGATTCTTGGTAGCACCTGGTGCCTTGAGCACTGCCAAGAGTGAACCCATGCACCGAACCTGTAGTAGCCCCTGAGCATAGGTGGGTATACCCCAACTCCCCAGCCCACTAAAAAAGAATTGTGGTCAAAGGTGGAGCGATAGATAATACAGGAAATAAAGCATTGTGATAGTTGTGTTGGCCTCAATTTATTATCAAAATTTGCAGTCAAATTTTGACGGGTGGGGGTGTGCCTGAGCAGTAGTATGAAAGTAGTGTGTTTGCCTTGCGTGCAGCTGACTTGGATTTGATTCCCAGCACCCTATATGGTCCCCTGAGCTCGCCAGGGGTGTTCCCTGAGTGCGGAGTCTGAAGTAAGCCTGAGTACCACTGGTGTGCCCAAAAACAACAAAAAAGAATTGGTGGTGGCACACCCAGCAGTAATCAGGACTTTCTCCCTGCTCTGTGCTCAGGAAATCACTTCTGGTGGTGTTCAGGGAACTGTATGTGGTACTCAGGATCAAACCTGGGTCAGCTATATTCAAGGTAAGTGCCTTAGCCCTGCACTGTCTCACCAGCCCCAACAGCTTTTATATAATAAAATTTTATTTATTTATTTTTGTGCTTTTTGGGTCACACCTGGCGATGCACAGGGGTTACTCCTGGCTCTGCACTTAGGAATTACCCCTGGCCGTGCTCAGGGGACCATATGGGATGCTGGGATTTGAGCCCGGGTTGGCCGCGTGCAAGGCAAACGCCCTACCCGCTGTGCTATCTCTCCAGCCCCTATATAATAAAATTTTAAATTACTTAAAGGGAAAACTCACTTCGTTTTCCACTTTTAAAAATAAACAATTTGAGGGGCTGGAGCAATAGCACAGCGGGTAGGGCGTTTGCCTTGCACGCAGCCAACCCGGGTTCAGTTCCCAGCATCCCATATGGTCCCCTGAGCACCGCCGGGAGTAATTCCTGAGTGTAAAGCCAGGAGTAACCCCTGTGCATCGCCAGGTGTGACCCAAAAAGAAAAAAAAACACAAAAACAAAAATAAACAATTTGCCCGCCATAGTACAGTGGATAGCATGCTTGCCTTGCACACAGCCACCAGGTTTGATCCCCAGAATCTCATATAGTCCCCTGAGCACTATCAGGAGTAATTCCTGAGTACAAAGCCAGAAATAATCCCTGAGCATCACCTGGTATGGCCCGAAAACAAAATAAAATAAAATAATTTTAAAAATTTAAAAAAAAATTAAGTAAAAAATTCATATAACACCATTCAGTCCTAGGGCCAGGCCGGAGTGATAGTACATTGGGTAGGGCATTTGCCTTGTACGTGATCAACCTAGATTTGATCCCCGTCATCCCATCCGCTCCCCCGAGGACTGCCAGGAGTAATCCCTGAGTGCAGAACCAGGAGTAACCACTGAACATTGCCAAGTGTGACCCAAAAGAGCCAAAAAAAAAAAAAATTCCCGGTGCATATAACACATTCAGTCATCATCCTTAGACCTTAGTTAATGTCTCTTAGAAAAGTATAATAACATATTAAAATTAAAATTTGTATAGCATATAGCACATTAAGAGTAATAGAGAACTATTTGGAAATAATAGTACTTTATACAGCAAAGATGGAAAGGATTAGAAGTGGTGAGGTACAGGGCAAGATAAATGTTTTCTAAAATCATTCCTAACTCTCTTTGTTTTTGAACCATATCTGGCTGTGCTCAGGGATCTCTGGAGGTGGTCCTTGAGGGCCCATATGGATTGCTGGGATACAATCCATGTTGGCTGCTTGCAAGGCGAGTGCCTAAACTACTGTAATATCTCCCCACCCCTTACCTCTCCACTAAGGAAACAGTCTTTTAAAATCTAAATTGTAATTCAATATATTTGCTTTTTCTAGGACCTGCTCCTCTAATTTAAAGTCAGTTTGGCCAATGAACACAAGCAGATTTGCAGATCACCATGACCTCTTAACAGAAACCAAAAGACCAATAGATACAACCATCTCTCAGCAAGCTTTTTACAGTGGTGAATCTGTGTCAGCAGTGGAAAAGCAATACCTGCATAATAGTAATCTCACACCACAACAAAAAATAGATGAACTTTATCATGGATTTACTGGTTTAGAACTTGAAGAACAATGGATGTATCCCTCACGAAGTGATCATTCTAACTGTTATAATATCCAGACAAATGATACAGCCAAGACATTCCAAGAATATCCTTTTATCAAAAACTGTTTTACACCACAAACTGGTCTGTCTGACATTATGAAAGAATCAGGAGTTGATACATATTCTTATGGAAGAGAGAAAATATGTGCTAAAAATCTTGAAGCACCATTACAACAAAAAAGGGCCGAGATGTTTCTTTCCCAATTTAACAGATACAATGAAAATGCAGATTACTGTAGATACCCAGAGTATGGTCATCCTAATAAGGCTAAGCTTAGTAAGTGTTCAAATTTTAGTGTCCAAGATAGTAAAAAATTAGCCAATGGTACACCTGAAACACCAACTGTAGAAGCAGATACCTACACAAAATTATTTCAGGTTAAACCAGCAAATCAGAAAAAGATGGAGGAGACAATACCAGACCAGCAGAATTTTACATTTCCAAAAACTACACCACATCTAACAGAAAAACAGTTTGCAAAGGAAGCAGCATTGACTGCTGATTTTGGCTTAAAATCAGACTATGGACTAAAATCTCACACATCTTGTCCAGCTAATAATGATTTTGCTAATGTCACTGAAAAGCAACAGTTCGCTAAGCCTGACCCACCAAATTCTGAGTATTTTAAATCAGTGAATTTATTATCAAGCTCAGCAACATCTTCAGGAGGAATCAATTTAAACAGACCAACTTGGATGAATATCCAGACAAAAAATAACACTCCTATTCCTTATAGAAATCAAGGTAACTTGATAAAATTAAATAGTCACTTAAGTGCAGCTTCAAAAGGTTCTAACCATTCTTCAGATTTCCCCCAACTATCATCCACAAATTTAACCCCAAATAACAATTTGTTTCAGAAGTATTGCCAAGAAAACCCTTCAGCATTTTCTGTATTTGATTTCAATTACAATGGTGTAGAAAGAATTCAGTCTGTCAATCACATGGAAGGACTGACAAAGACTGGAGAAGAAAATCTTTTTGAATCGGTTGCTGATAAAAAAATAAAGCAGCCAAATGGATTTTGTGATAACTACTCAGCTCAGCAGTATGGGATCATTGAAAATGTAAACAAACATAATTTTCAAGCTAAGCCCCAGAGTGGACATTATGATCCTGAGGAGGGTCCAAAGCATTTAGATGGCTTATCTCAAAACACATACCAAGATCTGTTGGAGTCACAGGGTCATTTTAATAGCCACAGACAGGGAAGTGGAGACAACAATATTAATACACGTGTGAACCGCACACAGGCCTCATGCTTTTCTAATAATTACATGATGGGAGATTTAAGGCATAATCAGAGTTTTCAACAACTTGGTTCAAATGGGTTTCCCCTAAGATCCACCCACCCATTTAGCCATTCCGTTGTTCCACTGGTGGATTCCTATGATTTGTTTTCTTACGATGACTTAAGCCATTTATACCCTTATTTTAATGATATGATGTATGGTGATAATTCCTTTTCTGGTTTCGTGCCAACTTTTGGATTTCAAAGACCAATTAAAACCCGTAGTGGACCAGCCAGTGAACTTCATATTCGTCTAGAGGAGTGCTATGAACAATGGAGAGCATTAGAAAAGGAGAGGAAAAAGGTAACACAAAGCTGTCCATTTGTATATACCTTCTACCTTTTTTTTTTCCCCTGTGTACTTTATATTTGCCTTATTTCTGAGCTGGATTCTTCTCTATGTGCAAAATTAAGTCTAAACTTTAAGGAATGAATTCAGTGGGTTAAATAATAGAAATGGGTTCATATAGTTTTCATGTTCTAATTAGAATGTTTTATTTATATAATTTTTAACTATTAAAAATAGTTAAAAATCCCTTTTCTTGGGGGGGGAGGTGCCACACTTGGTGATGCTCAGGGGCTACTCCTGGCTCTGCACTCAGGAATTGGTGGTGCTTGGGGGATCAGAGAGGATTCCCAGGATTGAACCCAGGTGTGCCACTGCAAGGTGAATGCCCTACTCACTGTATTACTGCTCTGGTCCATATATCAAGTCAGGTTTTTTTTTTTGTTTTTTTTTTTTTTTGCTTTTTGGGTCACACCTGGCGATGCACAGGGGTTACTCCTGGCTCTGCACTCAGGAGTTACTCCTGACGGTGCTCAGGGGACCACATGGGATGCTGGGAATAGACCTGGGTCAGCCGCATGCAAGGCAAACGCTCTACCCGCTGTGCTATCACTCCAGCCCCTCAAGTCAGTTTTCATTTAAAGACAAATTTCAATGATTTCTCAGGCAGCTAAGGAAAATTTGTGGTTAAATAATATTTAGAAAATTTAACACTTAAAAGTCATCTAATTTTTTACAGACAGAATTGGCCCTTGCCAAGAATTACCCAGGAAAAAAAGTATCCAGTACTAACAATACTCCAATTCCAAGGTTGACCTCCAACCCATCGAGAGTTGATCGCTTAATTGTGGATGAACTTCGAGAGCAAGCCAGAGTAAGCTGTACCACCATCCATTTTTTTTTTTAAATTTCAGTATATTAAAAGGTTTTTTTGTTTTGCCTTTTGGGTCACACCCGGTGATGCACAGGGGTTACTCCTGGCTCTGCACTCAGGAATTACCCTGGCAGTGCTCAGGGGACCATATGGGATGCTGGGAATCGAACCCGGGTCAGCTGCGTGCAAGGCAAATGCCCTACCTGCTGTGCTATTGCTCTAGCCCCAAAAGTTTTGAAGAATATTTTTGGAGGGTGGGATAGGATTGAACCTTCTGGTTCTTCATATATAGCACTGTCTGTCTTCCCATTGTTCATCGATTTGCTCGAGCGGGCACCAGTAACGTCTCCATTGTGAGACTTGTTACTGTTTTTGGCATATCGAATATTCCACGGGTAGCTTGCCAGGCTCTGCCGTGCGGGCGAGATATTCTCGGTAGCTTGCCAGGCTCTCCGAGAGGGGCAGAGGAATCGAACCCGGGTCAGCCGCGTGTAAGGCAAACGCCCTACCTGCTGTGCAATCTAGAACATAAAAACAAAAAAACTGAGTGATAAAAGCTATAGTTCAAGCTAAATTTCAAACAACTAAGCAGCTCTTATACAGACAAAAATGAGAGTTGGTGTGAAAACACTATGTAGAATTATAGTCACTTTCAGTCCATTTATACAATTGGCAGAATAGAGAATACTCAGCAAGATTCCAGTCATTTGGAAGTGAAGAAATAAATAGAAAGCAAAGATAAGGTCAACTTGTGACCCACAATTTAAGAAATTATTACATTCCTGAGGTAATCAGCCTGTCATCCAAATAATTCCCTTCTCACTTATAGGAAATAATAATTAATACAAACCAAGTTACCAGCCTGAAAGTAGAATGACATTTATGACCGTCAGTGGTTGAGTTTTTAAATGTACAAGATTTTCTCAAATGTTTTTCCTAACATGATTGTGCAGAATGAGTGGACAACATAGAAACATAAGCCAGCCTATTCACAATCCTATATATGCATGTATTTTGGGGAGAGGGAACACACAGAGAGAAGTGCTTGGGGCTTACTACTGACTTGAGCTCAGGGATCAGTTCTTGAAGAGCTTGGGTGCCCATATGGGGTGTTGGGAATCAAACCCAGGTCAGTAGCATTCAAGGTAAGTATCCTACCTATTGTACTATTGCTCACCCCCTTCATACATATACTTTTATCACTGAGCTATACCTCCAGTCCTAAGGATTTTTAAATCATACAAATACATAATTTTTTAGGGGGAGTGGGGCTTGTGTCACATCCAGCAGTGCACAGGGCTTGCTCCTAACTCAGTGCTCAGGGATCACTCCTAGTACTTACGGGGAATTGAGCCCAGGTTGTCCATGTGAAAAACCAAGCACTTAATTCTCTATACTGTTTCTCTGGCCCGCTTTTTCATTTTCTGTTTTATTTTGTTGTCTTTTGGGTCACACCTGGCAATGCACAGGGGTTATTCCTGGCTCTGCACTCAGGAATTACTCCTGGCAGTGCTCAGGGGACTATATGGGATGCTGGGAACCGAACCTGGGTCAGCCGCGTGCAAGGCAAATGCTATACCCACTATGCTATCGCTCCAGCCCCGCTTTTTCATTTTCTAAAAACAATCTAGGGCCAGAGAGATAGTACAGTGGCTAGGGCATTTACCTTGCATGCAGCCAACCCAGGTTTGATCCCCAGCATCCTATATGGTCCCCCGAGCACTGCCAGGAGTGATTCCTGAGTGCAGAGCCAGGAGTAACTCCTGAGCATTGCCGGGTGAGACTGCAAAAAACAAAAAATAATAATTAAAAATAAAAACAACCTATTGAGAAATTTATTTTTTATTTGTAATCATTTGGGGGAAGGGACTCCAGGGCCACACCAAGTGTAGTGCTCAGGGAACCAGGTGATTGAGGAGATCCAGCTCAGAGTTCCTACATTGCTCTGTATGTTCCAGCCCTGTGAACTATCTCCCTGGTCTTGGAGATTGTTTTCCTGCACTGATAAAACAAAATTTTATTCTGAACATAAAAATTAAAAATGTGAGCCGGAGCGATAGCACAGTGGGTAGGGCGTTTGCTTTGCATGCAGCCAACCTGGGTTCGATCCCCGACATCCCATATGATCCCCCAAGCACCGCCAGGAGTAATTCCTGAGTGCAAAGCCAGGAATAACCCCTGAGCATCGCTGGGTGTGACCCAAAAAGAAAAAAAAATTAAAAATGTGTTTGTGTCGGGGCTGGAGTGATAGCACAGCAGGTAGGGTGTTTGCCTTGCACACGGCCGACCCAGGTTCGATTCCCAGCATCCCATATGGTCCCCCGAGCACGACCAGGAGTAATTCCTGAGTGCAGAGCCAGGAGTGACCCCTGAGCATCGCTGGGTGTGACCCAAAAAGCAAAAAAAAAAAAAAAAAAGTGTGTGTGTAGTGGTGGTGGTGGTGGTGGTGGTGACTCCCAGGAGGCCAAGGGTCCCAGCTGGCAGGTGGTTCAGTGCGGGGGCTTGAGGATGCACTGCTCAGGCCTCCCACACAGTGGGATCCAGCAGTGCTTGGGGTCCTCAAAAGCCGTATTCAGCCACATCAGGTGCCAGAAATCAGAGCCAGATCAGTCACATGCAAGTCATATGCCTTAACCCCTGTATTAGCAAAAAATACTGTTTTAAGCCAAAACAAAAATTATGAGAATGGAACTAAAGCTCAGGCATGAGAGCTGAGTTCAGTCCCTGGTACCATGTGTCTCCAACCACCACTGGGGTAGCATTAGAGGGTCTGAGATTGCCAGGATGGCTCCCAGTGTCAGAGCAGCACCAAAAAGCAAATAAATAAAGTGCAATGCAATACCCAGTTACCACCCCCTTGTAAATCCTAGGTGTGCTGACCTGGGTTTGATCCTTACTACCACCTGAGCACAGCCCAGTGTGGACCCAAAAAACAAAACAAAAATAAACCAAAAAAACAAATTGGTGTTTCATAGAAGTTAATTCGTTTTTCTTTTGTTATTTTGGCTCCTTATCCTGGTCAGCTGTGTGCAAGGCAAGTGCCCTACCCATTGTACTATTGCTCTGGCCCTGAAGATCTGTTTTTATTTAAGGTAATGATAGTAGAATGTAGTTACATGCCTATCAAAATGTTTCCCGTAGGTTGTAACTTTATTAGGCAAAATGGAACGTCTTCGAAGCTCTCCCCTTCATGCCAATATCTCCACTGCTCTTGATAGACACTTGGAGTCTATTCACATTGTACAGTCACGTAGAAAGGATGAAATTGTTAATGCTTCAAATCGGCAAAGACAAGGAGTTCCTAGATGCCAGGATGACAGAGGTACACATATTAATGTATATTTTTTGATAAGGCAATAATTCGAATGCAAATAAATTCAGATTCTGAAGTTAAAAATTTGGATTTCTGGGGCCAGGGAGATAGTTCAAAGGGCCTAGTGCAAAGCCTTTATATGTGGAAGGCCTGGGTTCATTCTTTTTTTAATTTTTGGTTTTTGGGCCACACCAGCAATACTCAAGGCTTACTCCTGGCTCTGTGCTAAGGGATCACCCCTGGTATTCGGGAACTGTATGGGATGTCAGGGATAAAACCCGGGTCAGCGTTATTGTAAAGCAAGTGCCCTACTCACGGTACTACCTCTCCGGCCTCAAGGTTCCATCCTTGGCAATACATGATTCCTTAAGCACTCACTGGTGGGTGGAACCTCTGAGCAGGAGTAGCACCTGAGCATCACTGGGTATGGCCCCAAACAAATGAAACACCCAAAATGGTTGGATTTCTAAAAAGTTATGCTTAATTAAAGGAATAAGTTGGTTAGTGATATCCCATGATTTACTCCATAGTATTATATTTTGTTAATTGTATCACTGTATCACTGTCATCCCTCATCGATTTGCTTGAGCAGGCACCAGTAACGTCTCCATTTTGAGACTTGTAGTTACTGTTTTTGGCATATTGAATACGCCACACATAGCTTGCCAGGCAGGCTCTGCCGTGTGGGCGGGATACTCTTGGTAGCTTGCCGGGCTCTCCAAGAGGGATGGAGGAATCGAACCCAGGTCGGCTGCATGCAAGGCAAATGCCCTACCCGCTGTGCTATCACTCCAGCCTAGAAAGTATCAACACTTAAAAATATTAAGTTCTTTGAGTTAATTCAGTCACTAGCTACCCATTCTTCTTTTATAAAAATAATGTTGGCCAGAGAGTACAGCTTTGCATGTGCCCAGGACAATGGTTTGAATCCCAGTACTACATATGGTCCCCAGAAAACTGCCAGATGTGACCCCTGAACACAGAACCAAATGTACCCCCTCCCCTCAATTCATAATAATGTTCAATCATTTAGTTTTAGAGCTCTGGGCTTTGTGACAATCAGCATTTTTGTTTTTGTGTCACAGATAGCTATGCTCAAGAGACTATATGCAGTGCTGGGGACTGAACCAGTTGGTCATGTGCAAAGCAGGCAACTTAATCCCGGTACTATCTCTCAAGCCCCGAAGGGATTTTATTTTTTCCTTTCTTGGGTCACATCGAGCGATGCTCAGGGGTTACTCCTGGCTCTGCACTCAGGAATTACTCCTGGAGGTGCTTGGGGGACCATATGGGATGCCAGGGATCAAACCCAGTTTGGCTGTGCACAAGGTAAACATCCTACTGCTGTACTATCGCTCCGTCCCCCACAAGGGATTCTTACGTGTCGTTTTTCTTTTTCAGATGTTTTTGCCCTTGCATCGGCAATTAAAGAGATGTGTGTGGCAACTCGGAAAGCTCGCACTACCCTGTGGTGTGCCCTGCAGATGACCTTGCCTAAAACAGCCAGTACAACTGGTCAGACAGATGTGGAAAAGGCTTTACAAGATATAGTAAATTGTGAAGATAAAGTCCATGAAAGCATGAATAGTGGCAATCCAATGAACCAGAGAGGTGAAGCAAACAAACATTAAGGAAATGCCAGCAGAGAGAAGAATTAAAAGCTGATAAGTAATTGTATCAAGACATGCTAAAAATTTTTAATGAACTTGTCAAACTTGAAAACTTCAGTACATTAACTTTCTTTCAGATTTAAAGTTAATACCTTAATGAAGTCTAACTTCTATTTTAAAATCTTCTATTTGGAATGAATCAGATGTAGTTTAAAGTGACTCAAAGGTAAAGTTGACTACTCTAGGAGCTCCAGGTAGTCCAAGATAATAAATTTGTTTAAGTTTCCAAACAGCTAAAATATTGTTTAAACCGTTCTGCAGTGCAGGTAAATGCTAATGTGAAATTCTTCTAGAAGATAAGTTTCATTTAGGTCTGCCTTAATAAGTACCCAAATAATGAATAGAAGTGACTGTAACCCAATTATGGTTGCAGTCTAGTAACCACGTTTTGATTGTGATATAAAAGTGTTTTCCTTACAAAACTGGATAATACCTAGGAAGCAAAGAAAAACAAGAATAAACCCAATATTCATGTAAAAATTTAATGTTAAAAATACTACCATATTTATAAATTTGAAATCTTAGTGCCTAAGTATATGGAGGGAAATGCATCTGATTCTCCTAAATTAGTGATAGAAGTGCCAGTGTAAAAACCATGCAAGTTACTGAATAGAAAGCCTGTTCAAATCATTTGTGTATATTCTTAAAAATTTTATTATACTATTAATTATTAAATATTTCCAATTTTAAAGTATTTAAATTGAATCAAAACAAAAACATTTTGTTCCTGGATCTTTTAGACTTGATGCACAGTAACTAAAATAATGAATATTGTTTTAATACCCTTAGTTTGCTGCCTTTTATGAGGGTATCACGAAGTTCTAAACATTATTTTTAGGGTTAATCTTTAGTTTGCCATTGGTTAGTGTATATTTTGTGTAGTTGTGTTCATTAGTTTGTTTGTTTTTTTTAAGAGCTCTTGAAAGCTTGACTTTTGTTTCTCATCATTTAATATCTTTGTATGGAACCCGAGTAATTTATTCATTAATATGAAATGTTGGTATTATGTGACTCAGAAGACCTTGGGTTTTAACATTTCTAGCATGAGTTAAACTATAATATAATGTATTGATGAAATTTAATTGAACTATCCTTGACTAGAAACACTGATGCTTTAATTGTTGGTGTTTTTCCTAGTTTTAGAAATCCTGGTATTAAAAGAGTGTAATCACACCACATAAATTTTCTTTAGATGATGTGCAGAAGAAACTGATTGAGAATGCAGGAGTAACTGTATGGAGAAACATTTTGATCACTGATATACCTTAGAACTACCAAAATGAATTACATTGAGGGTAGTCAAATAAAATAGATCACCCCACCACAGTCGCTGCATAAAAAGTAGTTAAGTTTGACATAAGACATGTTGGATGTTATGAAAACAAATATTGTACTAAATTTAGTCTCAAGAAAAAATAAATTACTTTGTTGAAAATATTTGGTTTCTTGTTTTATTAGTTTCTAACCTTAAAAGTCATTCTTGGGGGCTGGAGCGGTAGCACAATGGGTAGGGCGCGGCCAACCCGGGTTCGATTCCCAGCATCCCATATGGTCCCTCGAACACCTCCAGGAGTGATTCCTGAGTGCAGAGCCAGGAGTAACCCCAGAGCATCACCGGGTGTGACCCACAAAGCAAAAAAACAAAAGTCACTCCTGGGAGCTGGAGTAGTAGTAGTAAGGCATGTAGATGATCACTGTCTGGCATATGGATGACCTGGGATTTTTTGGTGTGGGGGAGAGTTCCTCCACACACACCCCCAAAAAAGTCACTCCTATTAAAAAAATTTGACTGATACAAAATAGTTTAATTTTAACTTTTTATTTTGGGTCACACCTGGCAATGCTCAGGATAGCAGATGGGCCGAATGCAAAGCAAATTTCTGATCTCTCCAGCCCTACCTAGAACTGTTTTAAATTTCATCAGTACCAATGCTGGCAGACAAACCAACAGTTTTTGGCTATCCTTAGATCTTAACTGAGAATGACAATTTACTTTTGTTGACGCCACTGCCCAACTCAGCATGTCTGCTAAGCTTCCCCTATATCTTTTTTGTTGGATACCCACTGTACTTTGTAAAACTAGGATCAAAGAAATATACACTAGGATTGTTAATCCAAGGATAAAAATAGCAGTTTTAAGGGGTGGGGCTGAAGAAATAGTACAATGGGCAGGACATATTGCCTTGCATACAGCCAACCCAGGTTCGATCCCCCAGCATCCCATATGGTACACCCAAAGAACCACCGGGAGTCTTCTTGAGTGCAAAGCCAGGTGTAACCCCTGAGCACTGCATGGTGTGGCCAAAAAAAAAAGGGGGGGGGGTAGGAGGTGGGGGAAGGGAGTGCAACAGGACAGAGGAACTCGAGGGATAGTACAATGGGCAGGGTGGTTGCCTTGCACACAGCTGACTCAGGTTCATTCTCTGGCATCACATAAGGACCCCCTAAGTCCTTCCAGAATTTTCGGGCCTGAGAACACAGAGCCATGAATAATCCCTGAGCACTGTTAGGTGTGATCCAAGAAGCCAAAAAAAAAAAAAAGATTGAATTTTCACACTGCATTTATCCTAATCCAGGTACCAGAATAAAAATTCTGTGAAAGCTTTTTATGACAGTAGTCAGAAATGCAGGCTAGAGATAGCTCAAAGGGATGAGCACATGCAGGAAGCCCTGGTTTGATTCCCAGCACGAGGTACCACAAGCAGAGTTGGAAGTACCCTGAACACTGAGCCCTGCCCCCAAAAAGAAAAAAATGGAATCCCATTAACAAAAGCAAACCCAAATATTTTCTTCAAAATTTTATCACATTACCTAGTAGATAATTCTTTTTTTTTTTTTTTTTGCTTTTTGGGTCACACCCAGCGACGCTCAGGGGTTACTCCTGGCTTTGCACTCAGGAATTACTCCTGGCGGTGCTGGGGGGACCATATGGGATGCCGGGGATCGAACCCGGGTCGGCCGCGTGCAAGGCAAACACCCTACCCGCTGTGCTATCGCTCCGGCCCCGATAATTCTTAAATTTGTGCGCTGTCCCTTTGTATAGCATTCCCCTTATAGAATTTTATTTTGGAGCTGCCAGGACTTAACTCCTGGCAATGCTTAGGCACCATGTAGATACAGGGATCTCCAGCCCCAATATAGTAGTAATATGCATTATATTTAAAATCATAAAAAACAAGAGCATATAACATTACTATTAAAATATAATTATGGCTAAGAAGCCGTAATTAACATCACACAAGATTTATAATGAAATTGATTAAACTGATAATTCTATTACTTTTTCTTAGTTTTTGGGCCACACGCAGCAATGTTCAGTGGTCATTCCTGCCGGTGCTTGGCTGATTCCACTTCAGACAACAAATTCAAGTTGAGAGTAAACCTAAGTCCAAAATTAGGAGGACAAGGGGGCCGAAGTGATAGCACAGCAGGTACAGCATTTGCCTTGCATGCAGCTGACCTAGGTTCAATCCCCCGTATCTCATATGGTCCCCCAGGCACCTCCAGGAGTAATTCCTGAGTGCAGTGCCATGAATAGCCCCTAAGCATCACAGGGTGTGACCCAAAAAGCAAAAAAAAAATAAAAAGGGGGTGAGAGGGATACTGGGATCATCAGTGATGGAAAATGGGCACTAGTGGAGGGATGGGCATTTGAGCATTGTATGACTGAAACACAAGCACAAAAATACGTAAATCTGTAACTGTACCTCATGGTGATTCACTAATAAAAATTTTTTTTAATTAAAAAAAATTTGCTAAAACAAAATTAAAAAAAATTTAAAACAGCAAAATTAGGAAGAATAAATGAAAATGGGGGGCTGGAGCAACAGTACAGTGGGTACGGCGTTTGCACTGCATGTGGCCAACCCGTATTCAATTCCATCTAGTTCCCCGAGCACCTCCAGGTGTAATTCCTGAGGGTAGAGCCAGGAGTAACCCTTGCGCAACACCAACTTTTTTTATGACCCAAAAAGCCTAAATAAATAGATAAGAGAAAGTGAAACATATGGGGCTGGAGTGATAGCACAGCGGGTAGGGCATTTGCCTTGCACGCGGCCGACCCGGGTTCAAATCCCAGCATCCCATATGGTCCCCTGAGCACCGCCAGGGGTAATTCCTGAGTGCAGAGCCAGGAGTGACCCCTGTGCATCGCAGTGTGACCCCCCAAAAGAAAAAGTAAAACATAAATGAAAATGAGCCCTTTTCATGTGCTGTCTGCATGCCACTGCCCATTGTGACCACCGCACACAGGGTTCAAAGCCAACAAAGTAATCATTCTCATCTCCTAATGCCCAACATCAGAGAAAGAAAAAACTGGAGGCAGAGAAATCATAGATTTCAGTTCAAGGTTCTACTAGTAGGACAGATAATAAGGTTAATCGAAATGAAGCATAATTCAACACACCCCCTGAGTGACTACCCACATAGATTTTGTTAGTTGGAAGGAATTGGAATGCATCAGAACACAGTGATTTAAATAAAATTTATTTTTTTAAAAGGAGTTTAAAAAATTTTTCTTCAATGCCACCATTGTAGGAGCGTATAGAGGTAACACGTCTTTCCTTTAACCATGCTTCTTTTCACCTTCTACACAAAGGTAAAATTTTGGGGTATTTTGCTGTTGTTGTTAATCTCATAGTTAACAGATTAAAACAGAGGTTGGCAAACTTTTCCTCCAATGAGCCAGATAAAATATTTTAGGCCTTACAGGCTACGTATGTCCCATTCTTTCACAGCCCTTTAAAAATATAAAAACCATCACACCATTAAAAAAAGACTGAGCCAAATTTGGCTTTGAGGGCAGTAGCGTTCCAACCCCTGGTATAACTAATTCATTTTGTCATGGAAATTGCTGTCCAGGTTTCTTGACAGTCTACTGCTTAAAGTAGACACACGCCTGTGTGGATTGTGATTAAAGTGGACATGGAGAATTCCTGCACACTTTTGACTCTCAAAAGCAGTTTTTCCACTCTCAAGTTTCTTGAGCATCTACTACATACATTCTCTTGTTTATGTTAGCAGAGCATTCCAGTGTTTCTTAAACAATGGTTCCTCTGGCTTCTCTAAGCCTGTAATTATCAAGCCTATGTTTTAGGGCATATCAGGATTCAAGTCTCTAGTAGCACTTGAGGATTCATGATTATGAAAACTGAGAATCTAGTTAACGATGATATCTTCTCACTTAACGCTTCCTTCTTAAAATCACAGCCTAGAGGAAAAACATGTGATCATCTCTACTTTAAAGGATACTTCTTTTCCTCCTATAGGCTAAAATGCTCAAAAAAAAAAAAAAAAAGAAGAAAATGAAAACCTCAATGACTAGATAACCTGCCATTCCCAATCTGTTGCCAGGTTACATACAATTCCGGATCCAGGTGGGGCTTCCAATTAGCTTTCTCTACTCAGTCACAGTACCTTAAACCTTCCAGGACAAAAGTTTTGGAAGCCATTTCTATTCCCAAGTTTCATCTCCTAGAGGTGCTGGTTTCTGCTCCTTCAGGATGAAAACTGTCCTGTCAGCTTTTGGGATATCCCTGCTGTCTATCAAGGTGACGGAAGACTTTACGAAGTGCTCAAAAGGAGCACGTAATTTTGCTACTAAAATAGAAAGGCTGCTCCCATCCCAGCTCTTTGGTAGATATCAACCCCTCGCACGATGACTTAAACCACAGAGACACGGCACACTTTGTACGCTGAAGTGTTTGTGATTTTCCTTTTGGCTATGTAAACAAGAGGAGGTAAGCCCTGGGTGGCCACTCCACAGTGTCCTTGCATTTCTCTAAAATACGCATGTGCATAAGCAGTTCTTTGATCCAGTCCGCGGGGGGAGAGGACAGAGCCCACCAAGGTTACCGCTTCCGTTCACCTCTTTGTGTCCTTTTCTTTTCCTTTTCCTTGCGCTCCTGCTTGGCCAGTTTGTCCTTCTCCCTCTGCAGCTTGTCCTGTTCCTTCTTCCTCTGGGCCTCATCCCGAAGCGAGTCCCGCTCCAGCTTTCGGGCATTGAGGACATCTTCCACGTTGGTGTTGCGGAAAAGAGCTAAGAGTAGGTTAAGGGTTTCGGTCGAGGTCACGAGGGCCCCGAGCATTGCCCTTTGCTTATTACTCTCACTGTCTTCTCTCCAGATGCTGAGTCTCAAATCAGTTTCTACCGAGTCCTGGAATTAGAAACACAGTCCCTGGGCCAGAGAGAGCACAAAGGGCAGAGTATGGCCAATACGCCTGAGGCCCTCAGATCCTTAACCATCCCTCGGTGCTGCTAGGTGTGGCCTCATATAAAAATGACAATGACATCCTTATGCTGATCTTGGTCCTGTGGAAAATCCTAAAACTGTCTCAAACATTTAAAACTCCCAGGGGCTGGGACTGTACAGCACATGTCCAACACTCAGGTTCGATCTCTGGCATCCCACATGGGCCTCTGAGTACCACCAGGTACAATTAATTCTGAGTCAGCCCTGAGTATCGCTGGGTGTGGCCCCAAACCAAAAATAAATTAAAATGAAAACCGATTCCAAACTGAAATCTCAAATTTATCAAAATTTGGAAAAAACATTTATAAAAATGAAATTTCAAGAGCCAGAGCAATAGTATAGCAGGTAGGTGCTCGCCTTACACGTGGCCAACCCAGGTTTGATTCCCGGCATCACAGAGCCAGAAGTAAGCCTGAACACTACCAGGTGCCGTCCCGCCCACCCCAGAAGGAACTTGATATAGCATTATCACTCAGTACTTTTATCATTTGATGGCAGAATACTGTTGGAACATCAAAACTAGTTTTGGTAAGTGTTAATGTAACTGGTCAATTTCTTATGTGCCCGACAAGATTAAAATTCTTGGGAGAAAAAAGTCAGCTATTTAACCTTTCCTGAAGCACTTTCCCCACATCTCAACTTTGAAATGTACATGGACCTTTTTTTGAGGGGGTAATCCCTGCGCACCACCAGGTATGGCTCCAACAAAAAATAAAGTCTATATTAACCTATCTTCTTCAGAAAAAAAACAAATTCTTGCTGAACTGCCTCTTCTGACCTATCCCAGGAACAAAGTTCATCATGCTGACAGTAGTTTCTAAAGAATATGATGACAGCCAAGGAAAAGCTATTTATTCCCCACGAGGATCCTATGGACAGACAGACAGGGCGAGACACAGAGAAGGATACATCTGTCAGAACCAAGGCTCACTGTGGCACTGGAGTCATCCTTCTCATCTGCTTCGGTGAGTGATATTAAGGAAAAATAAGAGAAAACAAACCTCAGTAAATTCCAACACCAGAGAACACTCGGGGAGCTGACGGGCGGGGAAGCATGCCGAGAGAAAGGCGCTCGCAAGTCTGTGGTGGCAAACCAGGAGAGGTGGCCAGAGTCACAGCCTGGGGGAGACTTCTCGGCTTGGCTAAGGCTTAGCTCCTAGAGGCTAAAAAGCAACTGAAGCTGTCCCCAGCGGACTGCCGCAGACTGGAATCCCGGGAAAATGAGGTGACTTCTCAAATAGCGGTTCTCCAAGTGTGGTCCCTGGGAACTTGTTGGAATGTCCATTTGGGCTGGAGAGACGGACTGCCCTGCGAGCAGCCAACCTGGTTCCATCCCAGGCACCACGCAGGGTCCCAGGTCCTCCAGGAGGGACCCCTGAGCACCACCAGGTATGGCTCCAAAGGAACAACATAAAAACCAAAACCGAAGTGCACATTCTTGGGCCTCCCCCACCCCAGGGCCCAGCAATTATGTTGTAACAAATCCTTAGAGGAACCAATGCTTAAACAACCTTTTTCTAGCCTGCCAAGTGAGATTTTTGTCAGTGGAATCATAGTTTTTCAATGTGGGTAACAGAAGTCAGAGGAAAAACTAGAGAGAAGATGGCCTAAAATCGCCCAGAAGGGGCTGGAGCGATAGCACAGCGGGTAGGGCGCTTGCCTTGCACGCGGCCAACCCGGGTTCGAATCCCAGCATCCCATATGGTCCCCTGAGCACCGCCAGGAGTAATTCCTGAGTGTAGAACCAGGAGTAACCCCTGTGCATCGCCCGGTGTGACCCAAAAAGCAAAATAAATAAATAAATAAATAAAATCGCCCAGAATTCCTTCCTAAATGATTGACAACTGAAACTCCAGTTGGTGGACATGAACTTACCATCGAAGTAAACTTGGTGTATTAAACTAAGCATTTCCAAAAACTTCATACTCACTTTTTTTCTTAGAGTCCCCCAAATTCCAGATTTATCCTGGTGTTATTTGTGCACTTAGTTCTCATTTTTAATTATATGGTCACTGGAAAAAAAAAAACAATGGGGGTTTCTGAGGGGGTTTGGGCCACACCTGGTGGTGCTCAGAGCTGTCTCCTGGCTCTCACTCATACGGTCACTAAAATTGAAAAGAAAAAAAAAAAGAAAAGAAAAAGGTTCAAGTCGAGACAGACAGTACTGAGGTTAAGGTACTCGCCTTGCATGTGGCTGACCCTAGTACAATCCATGGCACATCTTGTTCCTTAGGCTGTGCTAAGGGTCACTGGTTGGCATTGAGCCAGTGACAGATCCCAAGCTGGGCTAGCCGTGGCCCAGACACCCATCACACCCCCCACAAAAAATGGTTCAGATAAAACAGCTTCAGATTCGGGAATCTCTATAAAGATATCCATATTCTCATACTCTCGCTCTGGTTTTGCTACTAATTCTCAGGATGCCTCGGATCATTGCTCAGCTAATAGTTCTTCCATTTCCGTATCAGCTGGGAAAGCACACAGGGGTGGAGTGGTGGTGAAAGGAACAGAAAGGAATCAAACAGGAGAGCTCCAGCTTACTTTTTTCTTCTTTTTTTTGATGCAGCAAGATTGCGTGTTTGGTTTTGGGGACACACCCAACAGTGCTCAGGGGACTGTATGGGGTGCTGGGGATTGAACCCAGGTCGGATGCGTACAAAGCAAGCGCCTTACCTGCTGTACTATCACTCTTGCGCCCCAAGCAATAGTTTTTACTGAAACTTACTTAGATGTGAGGGAAGGGAGAGAGTGGAAGCTCATGTTCAAGAGCAAACAGCGGGTAGGGATGGAGCCAGAGCAAAAGTACAGCAGGGAGGGTGCTTGCCTTGCATGGAGTCGACCTGGGTTCGATCCCCGACAAGCCATATGGCCCCCAGAGCACTGCCAGGAGTCATTCCTGAGTGCAGAGCCAGGAGTAACCCGAGCATTGCCGGGTGTGCACTGCCCTCCTTCCCTGCCCAAAAAAAGGGTGAACAGGGCTTTTTCAGAGTGGAAAAAGCAAAGAGCCACGGAGACAAGCAAGTGAGGTCCATGTTCAAGGGAGAACACAGGCTTGAAGAACAAAGCCACATCTTATGTCCTGAAAGCAGAGCCGAAATGGTCCACTGTCAGGACGTGCTTTATAGTGATGCTTTCAGGAACATCCTGGTCTGTTCTGCAACAATCACTCTGCCAGCAGACAGGCCTCCCACCTTCGAGAGGCCAGAGATCACAACGAGGCGGCAGCAAGGGGCTGGCAGCTGGTCCCCCTCACCATGAAGCAACACGTTTCATGTTGCTGGCTTGTGGCCCGGGGAACAGAGCCAAGGTCCTGCAAAGGATATTCCTCTTCATCCGTCACGTCAGCATACTGGGCCAGAAGTGCGGCTTTTCTCTGCTTCTCCTCCTCCGACACCATCCTGGGCTTCACCACAATCTGCGCCTGCTTCTCAATGAGGGTGGCGATGGCCTGGACCTCATCTGGGAGGGGCGGAGAGGAAGGAAGGACAACACGGTGGGGCCACAAGGAGCGCCAGCTCACTAACAGCCTCGGCTGCACCCACGAGCCCTGCGGGTTCCATGAAGGTGCTGCCAGTGGGCTCAAGGTAAGGCCGGGCCAAGTGGGCCAAGCTTTAGGTCCTGAATGCACCACCTTCCATCAGAGCAGCCCTGCTTTCACCTGGCTGCCACACGGAAATTCTGCTGCTTGAAAAAACTATTGACAGCACTGCCGAGGGGCCGAGGATAGTACAGCGGGAAGGGCGTTTGCTTTGCACACGGCCAACTCAGGTTCGATCCCCGGCACCCCATATGGTGCCCCAAACACTGCTAGGAGTGATTCCTGAGTGCAGAGTCAGGAGTAAGCCCTGAGCATCACCAGGTGTGGCCCAAATACAAAAAAAAAAAAAAAACCTACAACACTACAGATGCAGCAGAGAGGAAAAGGCCTCCTCCAAACGTTCAACTTTCTCCCCTCTCAACCCAGAAACTGAAAACTGAAGAACTGAAGGAGGATTCTAGAATCCATTATGCTGGTCTCTTTCATATTGATAATTAAGCCAGGCAAAGCTCTTAGAACACTGTAAAGTTAATTAGGGGCCAGAGAGATAGTACAGCAGGTAGGGCACTTGCTTTACATCTGGTTGGGACAGGTTCGATCCCCGGCACCCCAGATGGTCCCCCAGCACTGCCAGGAGTGATCCCTGAGTGCAGAGCTGGAGTAAGCCCTGAACATCACCAGGTGTGGCCCCAAAACAACAGCAACAACAACAAAAGAAAAAGATAAAAACAAAAGCACTGTGAAAGACCAGGGATGTAGCTCAAGAGTGGGGCACTCCCCTTGCATGTGTGAGGTCTTGTGTTTGATTCCTGGCACCACAAAACAAAACAAAGAAACATAATGAAGATAACCATGGTCAACTGAAACGAAAAAGAAAAAAAAATGGACAAGAGGATCCAGAGAGATAATACAGCAGGTAAGACACTTGCACGCGGCCAACCTGGGCTGGACCCCAGCGGCACCAGGTATGGTCCCCTGGGCCCACCAGGAGTGATCCCTGAGCACAGAGTCAGAAGTAAGCCCTGAGCACAGTTGGTGTAGCCCAAAGCCAAAATAATAATAATAAATAACAATAAGTACTGGATGCTTGCCAGTGTACGCTATTTTAGGGAAAATGCGTGTCCCAAAGAGAAAACGAAAAACTCTCCTCGTAACTGAAAATTAGACATAAAAACTCCAGTACTACCTTTCTGCACAGTGGCGACGACATTCTGCGTCTCGGACCATCGTTCCACAATCTCCTTGCAGATGTTCAGGAGAGAATCTTCTTCCTAGAATGAAAAGAAAACCAATGGATTCCTTAGAGTCTCGACCTGGACAAAGCCTATGTGGAAAGCTCTCCCTGATACTAAGAAATCACACGCAAGGCCTGGAGAACATTCTGAGGCTCCGAAGAGAAAAGCAATGCTGTGTCTGGGTCCCAGAGTCCACATCAGCAAGGTCAGGAGCACCCATTCCACCCCGCCAGGCTCCAGGGAAAAGGAGTCCCACCGGGGCTGGAGTGATAGCACAGTGGGTAGGGCGTTTGCCTTGCACGCGGCCGACCCGGGTTCGATTCCCAGCATCCCATATGGTCCCCTGAGCATGGCCAGGGGTAATTCCTGAGTGCAGAGCCAGGAGTGACCCCTGAGCATTGCTGGGTGTGACCCAAAAAGCAAAAAAAAAAGGAGTCCCACCAACTCAGGGCCAACCTTCCTTTTTTGCTATTGTTTTAGTTTTAGTTTTTGGGGCACACCCAGCAATGCTCAGGAGTTTTCTCTGGCTCACTCAGGAATTACCCCTGGCAATGCTCAAGGGGCCATTTGGGATGCCAGACAAGCACCCGACCCACCGGACCATCCTCTGGCTCTCTCAGGAATTACGCCTGGCAGTGCTTGGGGGGGGGCCTATACATTGCCAGGCAAACATCCTAACCATTGGACCATCCTTTGGCCCCTTCATCTTTTTTCTGAAGAAAACAAATTTAAAAGTTTTGGAGTCAAAAGTCTCTGAGGGTGGGGCTGGAGGAATAGTACAGCAGGTAGGGTGTTTGCCTCGCATGCGGCCGACCTGGGTTCGATTCCCAGCATCCCATACGGTCCCCTGAGCACCGCCAGGAGTAATTCCTGAGTGCAGAGCCAGGAGTAACCCCTGTGCATTTCTGGGTATGACTCAAAAAAGCAAAAAAGAAAAAAGAAGTCTGAGGGGCCGGAGAGATAGTACAGTGTATAAGGCACCTGTCTTGCATACGTGTTCGTTCCCTGCCATCCTATAATGGTCCCTTGAGCACCATCAGGAATGAGTGCAGCGCCAGAACCCCTGAGCGTTGATTGCCAGCTGTGACCAAAAACAACCCAAAAAGTGTCTGTCTGAAATCCTCTTTGTCCAATGTACTCAATTCTGCACATCTCCTAAGGTCTATGAGCTTCATGCTGTGGCCTCTCAAGAGCACACTCTGAGCTGACACACGAGACACATGAGGATGGGCTGGACAGAGAGTGCAGCACACAGCGCGCTAGCACCACACCCGTCTGACCCGAGTTCAATCCCCAGAACCACATATGGCCCCCAAGCACAACCAGGAGCAATCCCTGAGCACAGAGCAAGGAGTAAGCCACGAGAATTGTCGGGTATGGTCCAAAAACTGTAATAAATGAGTGATGGTCACCTAGCCACCCTCAGTGAGCACTGCAGCCGAGGGTGTGAGCACCACAACCTGGTGTGGAAGCCCTTTGGAGTGCCACAGCTAAACATGTGCAGCCAGGCAAGCAGGGGACCAGCGGCAGCCTCAGTGATGAAGGGGAGGGGGGGCCAGTTAAGGAACGATGAGTCGATGAGTTGGGACCAAGTTACCCAACCTTTTTCCTTTGGCTTTTGGGGTCACACCCAGCAATGCTCAGGCCTGACTCCTGGCTCTACAACTCTCAAATTATTCCTAGCGCTGCTCGGGGGACCATATGGGATGCAGGGGACTGAACCAGGGTCAGCTGTATGCAAGGCAAAGGCCCTCCCCGCTTCACTATTACTCCGGCCCGTTTCTCAACTTATTTCAAGTTCTTTTCATGGAATCTTTAGACATTTTCCATCAAATGTGAAAATTAAGTTGCTGGGCCCCAAGAGATGGTTCAGGTGCTGGCCTGGCAGGCAGCCACAGTCATGACACTATTTCAAATCCCTATATGAATAGAGTTCACTGAGCAGAGAGCCCCAAGTGTCCAGGAAAAAAAAATTATGGGGGACCCTAGTGATAGTATAGCAGGTAGGGCGTTTGCCTTGCATGTTGCTGACCCAAGTTCCATTTCTGGGACCATGTATGGTCCCCAGGAACCCTACCAGGTATGATCCCTAAGCACAGGGCCAGGAGATAGCCCTGAGCACTGCCAGGTATGGGCCCCAAACAAAAAATAACAAATTATGCCCCTCCCATTAAAAAAAAAACAAAAACCTCGTGCTGGAAGACACAATACTTGCCTTTCTTTCAGCTGATCAGGAGTGACTCCTGAGCAGAGTGAGAAGCACTTAGCACAGACAGGTGCGGCCTCACCTCACAGTTAAATAAAACTGCTTGCTTCCTACTCTTCCTTCCCTACAAGCTACAATGTAAGAGTCCAAGAACTCATTCCACTGCTATATTCCCACCGCATCGCTGGTAGTATTACAACCTCCCCACTAATAGGCCATATACACCAGAGTAGACTCCTGAGCTGGAGAGAAGAGACCTGGGTCAGCTACTTTATGAAATTAACCATCAATCAATGTGGTTCCACCTGGAAATAAGAGGAGATGGAAGAGGCAGAGACGACCAGGTTAGAAACGCGGGCGCTGCGGTGGCAGACTTGTCAGACACAGTGTAAGACCCCCCCATCTCTCAATTCCTTAAATCTACGTCTCAGGGGTGACACACCAGTTTAACTCTAATTCAAGGCACGGCCCCCCTCACAATCCCTCACCACCACCCCCCAACACCCATCCCTGCGGCGTGTCTGAACGCTGCAGCCGGTCCAGGGCGCGGTTCGCCTGGGTCCGCCCGGCCCGGCCCCGACCTCACCTGCCGCATACCTCTCGCCATGCTCACGCAGGTGTGGGTCGGGATCGGCCCGGCCCGGCCCGGCCCGCGCCTCGCCCCTGAGCTCGGCCCAAGGACAGGAATGAAGTTTGTCGTTCTGCGCCTACGGTGAAACTTACACGGGCGGCCGTGTCCGTGTCTCTGCAGCTCTACCCACAAGCACCCAAGGCGGGTCTGACCCCCAGACGGAAGCTAAAGTCGTTTGTCTCTCCCGCCGCCTCCCCGAGTCCCCCGAACCCCAACAGTAGGGAGCGACCCCTGGCCCCGCGGCCCGGCGTCGGGGAAGAGAGACAATGTCCCTCTCCCAGGTGGGGCCAACAGCGTCCCCCTGGACTCCAGGCTGGGGACGGGGCGGGGGGTAGAGAGCCGTGCCAGGGCCCGGCCCGGGGCTGAAGGACTGTGCCCGGAGTCTCACCAGGAAAGCGGAGAGGATGCACTGCAGCGCGTCCAGCTTCTCCTCCTCCTCCTCCTCCTGCAGGACACCCAGGATGTAGGCGCCATACACGGCTCGGTCCACCCCCAGAGCTTCCAGCCGTCCGTCCAGCCACGCTCCAAAGTTAGTGCTCCCGCCATCGCCGTCCCCGTCCCCGGCGGCCGCGGCGGCCGCTTCGCTGGGCGCCGCCATCTTGGGCTCAGAGGGGGGTCCTGCCGGCGCCGCAGGTGCCCACGGCGGTGCCTGACGGGCGGCGGCGCGGCTACAGTGCGCAGGCGCGCAGAGGGGCGCGCAGGCGCGCTGCTGTGCAGCCGCGGCCGGCAGGCGGTGGCGCGGTTGCTGTCCCGGACGCCTTTACTCGTTCCCTACACGGCGCACTTCGGCTGGGCTTCGGCCCCGCGCTCCCAGGCCGGCGAGGATTCCTAACCGACGAGTTTTTGCGGTTGGGATGTTCAGAGAGGTCCGGTGACTCGGCCAGTGTCGCGCGACTCACGAACGGCCGAAACTCAGACTCTTAGGCGGCGCTCGCGGCGACACCGGGCCGGACACCTGCGTTCCCGGCGTCACTGTCCCTCCGCCCTCCAAAATCCAGTCCCGGAGAGGCTTCCTTGGCCCCTGCTGCAACCTCTGTCCAGACCCCTCTCCCTTCGCCCAGGGCCCGGGGCGGGCTGCTGCAGCGGGTAATCGGCACGTGGACGCGGCAGGTGTTCCGCAGGTGAACCGCCCCTGCTGCCTCGCCTGCGCTGGTCTCTAAGGGCGTCCCTCGGCCTCAGCCGGCGGGGGGGCTAAAGCAGGCTCAAGCCTCTTTCCCTTTGATCCTTTGCACGGTCTTTGTTGTGCACAGATCAAAAATATGGAAACCAGGGGCTGGAGCGATAGCACAGCGGGTAAGGCGTTTGCCTTGCACGCGGTCGACCCGGGTTCGATTCCTATGGTCCCCCGAGCACCGCCAGGAGGAATTCCTGATTGCAAAGCCAGGAGTAACCCTGTGCATCGCCGGGTGTGACCCAGAAAGCAAAATAAAAATAAGGAACAGTCACGTCTCCCGCACAGCGGCCAGCGCCTGGGGGATTCTGCGCACCCGCCGCTCTGCACTGAACTGAGTTACCCGCACCGCGGGTGGGCTCAGGTCCCGGACTTGCCTCCTCCACCCCCTGAATACGGCAGCCAGACTTGGCCCCTCGGGCCCCGAACACACATAGATGGCAGTACCCCCCCGCACGCCTGCCTGTCAAGCTCCCAAAGTCAGGGGTGTGTGTGATCAGGAGATGAGTCCGCGGTCTGTCTGGCGGAGTCGAGGAGAACAGATTTGCGGGGTCTGGGGCTGATGGCTGTGGCGATGGAGGAAGCCAGAAAGACTTCCTAGAGGGCATGAGGCCTCACCTTTTTTTTTTTTCTTTTTTTCTTTTTCTTTTCCCCCCCTTTGGCTCTTTGGGTCCCACCCAGCGATGCTCAGGGGTTACTCCTGGCTCTGGTTAGTGCAGACTCAGGAATCACTTCCGGCGGTGCTGGGGGGGGAGGGGCATATGGGATGCCAGGGATCAAACCCTGGCGTGCAGGGCAGATGCCCTACCCACTGTGCTATCGCTCCAGGCCCGAGGCTTCACTTTTTGAGCTATGAAAGGGCGCTGGAGTCAGGCTGGAGAGGACGGGGTCGCAGGCAGGGGAGTCTGTGTGATGGGCTGTCTGGGGATGCCCAGAGAATGGGGTGTGGCTCCGGTCAGACCTTCCGCTCCGTGGACGATAACGTACCGCCAGATGCAGTGTAGCTCAGCTGAGTGCCAGCTCTGTAGGGGAGTGCTCTGGGGTCTGCGCCAGAATCAGCACCCCAAGACTTCCCAGGGGCTGACATGTACACTGTAAGCCAGGAACTGGCTCGCCAACGAGACAGGCATAGGCTTTTAGGGGTACACCCAGGATCAGGAAAGGTGGTTAAGACCAGCATAGATTGCCCCCAGTCAGAAATGTGATTTTCTGGTTTTGAGGCGGGTTTTTTTTTGGGGGGGGGGCAGGGCGGGGCGGGATGTCACATTTACCAATGCTCAGAGCTTACCCCTGGCCCTAAGACTCAGGGACCACTCTTGGTGGAGCTTGGGGTGGGGCGGGGCATATGGGGTGCCAGGATCAACCCCTGGTCGACTTCCTGCCAAGCAAGCACCCTACCCACTGTCTCTCCCACCCCTATTTTTTTAATTAATTTATTTTTTAATTAGTGAGTCACCGTGAGGGTACAGTTACAGATTTATACATTTTCGTGCTCATGTTTCCCTCATACAAAGTTCGAGAACCCATCCCTTCACCAGTGCCCATTCTCCACCACAAATAAACCCAGCACCCCTCCCCACCCCCCAAATCCCATCTCCCCCCACCCCACCCTGCCACTGTGGCAGGGTATTCCCTTTTGTTCTCTCTCTCTAATTAGGTGTTGTGGTTTGCAATAAAGGTGTTGAGTGGCCATTGTGTTCAGTCTCTAGTCTACATTCAGCACGCATCACCCTTCCCTTACGTGGCCTCTAACCACATTTTACTTGGTGTTCCCTTCTCTATCTGAGTTGCCCTCTCCTCAGAATGTGAGGCCAGCTTCCAAGCCATGGAGTCAACCTCCTGGTACTTATTTCTTCTATTTTTGGGTGTTAATCTCCTACTCTGTTATTCTATATTCCACAGATAAGTGCGATCTTTCTATGTCTGTCTCTCTCTCTTTCTGACTCATTTCACTTAGCATGATACTGATCCACTTATATGCAAAGTTCATGACCTCATTTTTTTCTGACAGCTGCATAGTATTCCATTGTATAGATGTACCAAAGTTTCTTCAACCAGTCATCTGTTCTAGGGCACTCGGGTTTTTTCCAGATTCTGGCTATTGTAAATAGTGCTGTGATGAACATATAAGTGCAGATTTCATTTAGACTATACTTTTTTGCTTCTCTGGGATATATTCCCAGCAGTACCACTGGGTACACACAATGGCTGTTTTATTGTTTGTGTGTGTGTGTCAAGCAAGGTAGTTCTTATTGAACAAGGCTTGCTTAAAAGATTGGGAGAAAAAAAATAAAAGATTGGGAGAGGGGTCAGTGTGATAGTACAGCGAGTAGGGCATTTGCCTTGCATGAGGCTGACATCGGTTTGGTCCAAGGTATCCCGTATGGTCCCCTGAGCACCTTCAGGAGTAATACCTGAGTGCAGAGCCAGGAGTAACCCTTGAGCATTGCCCTGTGTGTGACAAAAAAAGCTAAAAATAAATAAGAATACAAAACCCTTGGGCTGGAGCGGTAGTACAGCGGGTAGGGCGTTTGCCTTGCACGCGGCCGACCTGGGTTTGATTCCCAGCACCCCATATGGTCTCCCGAGCACCACCAGGAGTGATTCCTGAGTGCAGAGCCAGGAGTCAGCCCTGAGCATTGCCGGGTGTGACCCAAAAAGCAAAAAAAAAAAAAAAAAAAAATACAAAACGCTTAAAAATATATATATGGGTGGGGGGGGCTGGAGTGGTAGGGTATGATAGCACAGCGGGTAGGGTGTTTGCCTTGCACACGGCCGACCCAGGTTCAAATCCCAGCATCCCATATGGTCCCCTGAGCACCGCCAGGGGTAATTCCTGAGTGCATGAGCCAGGAATGACCTCTGTGCATTGCCAGGTGTGACCCAAAAAGCAATATATATATATATATATATATATATATATATATATATATATAGGACAGAAAGAAAGGAAATGTGTTGAAGAGAACATAGGACTCTCCAAGCAAAGAAACAGAAGAGCGAGATACAGGCTTGAAGATCAAAGGTTTTTGAAGGCTTAATAGACTTCTCACGAAACTGAAGACTCCAGGCCTTGGATTAAAGGGGCTGGAGAAAATAGTATAGATGGGGCACTTGCCTTGCACTTGGCCAATGTGGGTTCAATCCCTGGCATCCCACGTCGTGCCAAGCACTGCCAGGAGTAATTCCTGAGTTCAGAACCAGGAGTAACCCCAGAGCATCATGGGGTATCCCCCCAAAAAAACTTGAATTAAAACCAAAAAGACCTCATCTTATTAAAAAGTTCATTGCAGGGCTGGAGCGATAGCACAGCTGGTAGGGCATTTGCCTTGCACGCGGCCGACCTGGGTTCGATTCCCAGCATCCCATATAGTTCCCTGAGCACCACCAGGAGTAATTCCTGAGTGCAGAGCCAGGAGTAACCCCTGTGCATCACTGGATGTGACCCAAATAGAAAAAAAAAAGTTCATTGCTCAAAGAATTATCCTACTGGACAAATGACAAAAATTTTACAGAAAAATAAAAAGGCCTTTACTCAATAAAACTATATCACGATTATAGTTTTCATCAACAAATTACACTTACCCAGACACGAAACCTCCCGAGGTTTGACAATGCACTGCTAGTCTGTGGCTGGATGACAGCAGTTTAGAATGCTAGAGCTGAAATTAAATCACTACAAACTTCTGGGAAGTTATATTGGTCCATACATATATGAAGAGTGACAGTTTACATTGCTCTTCAATGATGCTTATTGTCATCAATAAGAGGGTGGGAGAGTGCAAAGGGCAGGGTGCTTGCCTTGCACATAGCCACCTGCTTTGATCCCTGTCATCACATACGGTTCCCTGAGCCCCACCAGGGGTGATGTGGCCCCCAAACAACAAAAATAGGAAGAGGCTATAGAAACAAGACTGCTGGGCTGGAGCGATAGCACAACGGGTAGGGCGTTT
The DNA here is from genome assembly GCF_027595985.1 of Sorex araneus. Taxonomy (NCBI): domain Eukaryota; kingdom Metazoa; phylum Chordata; class Mammalia; order Eulipotyphla; family Soricidae; genus Sorex; species Sorex araneus. Next base: position 221,718,686 of record NC_073304.1, on the reverse strand, counting down.
GCCTTGCACTCCGCTGACCCTGGTTCAATTCCCAGCATCCCATATGGTCCCCTGAACACCGCAGAATCGCTCTGCATTCCTGAGTGCAGAGCCAGGAGTAAACCCTGAGCATCGCTGGGAAAGAAAGAAAGAAAGAAAGAAAGAAAGAAAGAAAGAAAGAAAGAAAGAAAGAAAGAAAGAAAGAAAGAAAGAAAGAAAGAAAGAAAGAAAGAAAGAAAGAAAGAAAGAAAGAAAGAAAGAAAGAAAGAAAGAAAGAAAGAAAGAAAGAAAGAAAGAAAGAAAGAAAGAAAGAAAGAAAGAAAGAAAGAAAGAAAGAAAGAAAGAAAGAAATGTTGCGTGAACGTTCGTGCAATCGGAGGCGCTGAGATAGGAACGCGGAAGAAATGCATTGATTGGAGGACTAAGGCTCGCTCTGGCTCTTAGCAAAGGCAGAGGGCCTCGTGGACCTCCTTTTATTGATCATGGTAGCTCTAAAGGATGCAATAGAGTGACGTCACCAAAGGCATCAAAAAATGTTACAGGGAGAACATTGAGACAATGGAAACATATTGTTTCCTTGTATGGGTAGGCCTATAGCCTCGGGAAAAGAATACAGAACTGAGAAGGAAAAGATACAAAACCGAAACTGAAACCTTCTACAGGCACCTGGATTTACATCCCAAAGACAAAAAGCTGGGCCTGCACCTGAAATCTACAATTTACAATATCAAAGGTCAGGCCTGGCTAACACCATCTGCATGTCAAAGACCAGCCAGGCTTCTGTGAGAGAAGGAAAACTGCTCTTTTCAGTATTCTGAAATTATTTTTCTGAAGGCAGCTTGAAGGGGGAAAATGTTCAGCTTCATCCAAACCAGTCAGGACACACGAGAAGTCTCACCCATTTTCATGGGTCCCTATGTTCCTGTCCGTAGCACGGTACAGTATACAGGGGCTTGCCCTGATAGCTCAGTCCAGCCCCAACAGAAGAAGAAAGAAAGAGAGAGAGAAAGAAAGAAAGAGAGAGAGAAAGGAAGGAAGGAAGGAAGGAAGGAAGGAAGGAAGGAAGGAAGGAAGGAAAGAAGGAAGGAAGGAAGGAAGGAAGGAAGGAAAGAAGGAAGGAAGAGGAAGGAAGGAAGAGAAAGAAAGAGAGAGAGAGAGAGAGAAAGAAAGGAAGGAAGGAAGGAAGGAAGGAAGGAAGAAAGAAAGAAAGAAAGAAAGAAAGAAGGAAAGGAAGTAGGAAAGGATGAAAGGAAGAAGGAAAGGAAGAAAGAAAGAAAGAAAGAAAGAAAGGAAGGAAGGAAGGAAGGAAGGAAGGAAGGAAGGAAGGAAGGAAGGAAGGAAGGAAGAAAGAAAGAAAGAAAGAAAGAAAGAAAGAAAGAAAGAAAGAAAGAAAGAAAGAAAGAAAGAAAGAAAGAAAGAAAGAAAGAAAGAAAGAAAGAAAGAAAGAAAGAAAGAAAGAAAGAAAGAAAGAAAGAAAAAGAAGACTGCTGACCCAGAAAAAGCACAAAGAAAGTATGGTGGAGCCCCTGAAATGGAAAAAGCTCTTCCTGTACTAAAATGTAACAAGACTCGAGATACATTGTTAAGGAAAAAGCAAAACAGAACAAAACATAATGTTTGTACCCTTCCTTGTACAAGCCTAAAATAGCTGGGAAAAGACACCTGAGGTGGCTGGCGGGCTTAGGCAGAGAACTCAGGAAATCCTAGCTTGTTTGAAATGGTGCGTGCAGGAAAGATGGTAAAGGCGTTAGGCACGTGCCTTGCACGTGGCCTACCCAGGTTCAATCCCAGCACCACTTTTGGTCCCCTGAGCTCACCAGGAGTAAGCCCTGAGCATTACCAGGTGTGCGCCTCCCCCCAACCTCCCCCACACAAAATATGCTGAGTTATTTGTTGTATTTTGTTTACCTTGCTTTTTTTCCTTCAAAAAATAAAGTTTGCTTGAAGCCCTTTCTCCAATCACATTTTCTTAATGTTCCTCCCCCCAGGCAACCGATATCCGGGAATGTGGGTTCATCTTTTTTCCTGCCTCCATTTGGTGGTGGTGGTTAGGGGAGGGTTGTTCTCCCAAGCGTTGCTCAGGGGCTCTAGAGTCCCCCACAGCGGGTGTGGTGCTGCTCAGGCCTTGTGCTGGGGACCTGCAGGGCCATCATGGTAAGTGCTTCTGGCAGAGGTGCTAATGCTCATCCATTACTCAGCAGAATGCAAGGCAAGTGCCTTATCTGGTACTATTGGGGTAGGGGGCCCTCACAGTACTTGTCACCTAAGACTCAGAGGAAACACTACATTTGTAATACATATTTTGACACTTGTATCCAAAGTCACCTGTAGTGACAAACAATGTATCACTTTTTTTTGCATATTGGATTTTTCACTCTGCAGTGGTGGGGGAGGGGGTTCTCTAAAAGTCTTTTTTTTTTTTTTGGCTTTGTGGGTCACACCAGTGATGCACAGGGGTTACTCCTGGCTCATGCACTCAAGAGTTACTTCTGGCGGTGCTCGGGGGACCATATGGGATGCTGGGAATCGAACCCAGGTAGGCTGCATGCAAGGCAAGTGCCCTACCCGCTGTGCTATTGCTCCAGCCCCGTCTAAAAGATTTTTTAAAGGATTTAGAGCAATACTACAGCTAGTAGGGTGCCTGCTTTGCATGCAGCCAACAAGTTCCATTCCCAGCATCCCATATGGTCACCTGAGCACAGAACCAGGAGTAAGCCCTGAGCACTACCACTGGCCTATAAAACAAAAAAATACCTTTAAAATATTAAAAAATTAACATTTAAAAGGGCTGGAGTGATAGAACAGCGAGTAGAGCGTTTGCCTTGCATGCGGTCGACCCAGGTTCGATTCTTCCACCCCTCTCGAAGAGCCCAGCAAGCTACTGAGAGTATCTCGCCCGCATGGCAGAGCCTGGCAAACTACCATTGGCATATTCAATATGCCAAAAACTGTAACAAAAAAATCTCATAATGGAGACATTATTGGTGCCCACTCGAACAAATTGATGAGCAACAGGATGACAGTGATAAGATTTTCTTAAAATGTGCCCATATTGATACAAGGCAGCTCTTTTCCATTCACTTATATCACTAGTTTTTGGGGGGGATTTTGTTTTGGAGGCTACACAAAGTGAAGCTCAGAGACTCATTACTAGTTTTAAAGTATTTTGATCATTGTAAGCACTCATGTTTTATGAAATGAATATATCTATTGATTATCTGTCAGCTTTCCTGTGCCGTTATTTCATAGGTATTTCTCTGACACATTTTTTTTTTTACTATTTTGGTTTTTGGGCTATTCTTGGCAGTGCTCAAGGCTTATTCCTGGCTCTGCATCCAGGGATCATTCCTGTTGGGCTCCGGACTATTTGGGATGCAGGGAATTGAAACGGGGTCAGCCGCATGTACGTGCCTTACCTTCTTGTTACTCAAGCCCCCAGACAGATTTTTTTCTGATAAATACTTTGCTGGGCCTGAAGAGGCCCAGCGCAGGGATAAAAGTGCTTGATTCGCATGCAGCCCACCAGGCTTGGTCCTTGGCACTGCGTGGTTCCCTGAGCACTACATCATTCCCCCAACCACCACTGATGGTAACCTTCCAGCACAGAGCTGGAGGTGACCCCAAAATAAATAGAAACTAAAATCCACATAGCAGAACTAAGATCAGGCTTCAGAGCTAGCCTCTAAGAGGTCTGAGCTGGAGGCCAGCACCAAAAAAAAAAAATTATACGTGTATACTATATTTAAATATGAAGATCTTTTTGCTTTTTATAACCTCATAGAGTTGAGCGGTCTTACCATCACTTATTGGAATAGTTTTCTGCTGCTGGTTGAGATTTTGATTGCCTCTTATGCCAGTGCTAACAGTGCTATAGAAGATGTCTTTATTACAGAGTCCTGGCCGCTTTTGAGTGAGTGTATTTGTATTTTTTTTTCTTTTTGGGTCACACCTGGCGATGCACAGGGGTTACTCCTGGCTGTGCACTCAGGAATCACTCCTGGCGGTGCTCAGGGGACCATATGGGATGCTGGGAATCGAACCCGGTCGACCTCGTGCAAGGCAAACGCCCTACCCGCTGTGCTATCGCTCCAGCCCCATGAGTGTATTTGTAGACTAGGACTGAGCGATAGCACAGCGGGTAGGGCATTTGCCTCCACCTAGGTTCAATTCCTCCATCCCTCTCAGAGAGCCCAGTAAGCTACCGAGAGTATCCTGCCCACACGGCAGAGCCTGGCAAGGAGCCGTGGGGTATTTGATATGCCAAAAACAGTAACAAGAAGTCTCACAATGGGGACGTTACTGGTGCCCACTCGAGCAAATCGATGAACAGCAGGACAACAGTGCTACAGTGCACTTGTAGACTAAGTCCTAGAAAGGGAATCACTGCTGATCAGATACTTACATTTGCAATTTGACAGATAGGGCCAAATTGCCTTACCTAGAAGGCTAGTACAACCCCTCTGTAAGACAATTTGGCACAATCTAGAAAAATTAATCTTTGGCAGTCTGCTAAGCGAAAGATGGCATTTAGGGGGTAGATTTCATTTGCATTTCTCTGGCTTTTAGTGAGACTCAGCACATTTGAATGCTCTTTGTGCTGCCACTTTTATGATTCTTCATTAACCCATTTTCAGGTGAATAGCTGTTTGTTTGTTTGTTTTTTCCTGCATCTGAATTAGTTTATTGTGGAAAATCAACCCTTGTTTCAGTGAGGTGAACTGAAATGCCCCCCCTTTTTTCCCTTTCTGGTTTTTGGACCGCACCTGGCAGAACTCAGGACTTACTCCTGGTTCTGTGCTCAGGGGTCATTCCTGGCAGGATTCAGAGATCTATATATATAAGGTGCCAGGGATCAAACCCATGTTAACCCTGTAAGGGCAGGTGCCTTATCATCTGTATTCTGAGCCCTGAAATACCCTGAAACTTTTTAATTCTAAGCGCTTTCCCTCATAAATCTAGAAAAATTATGAAAACACAATGACTGTGATTCAAAAAAAATTTCTACCAAGTAGCAAAATCTACCTTTTTTCTGGTCAGTTTGTGTTGAATACATCTTTAATCTTTCACTGCTTTGTAGATAATATCTTCATTTCACAAATTAAAAAGGCTATAGGTATGAGAGATTTGTTGATTCAGCAAATATCTTTACTATAAATGAGTGAAAGAGAGAAGGTTCTCATTCTCACTTCTTCTCTTGGGAGGCGGTTGGGAGGCATACCCAGTAGGTGTTCAGGATAGAACAGGCATCAACTGTGTGCCAGGCTAGTTAACTCCTGTACTATCTCTCAGTCCCAACGCTGTCCTTATAGATCTTCATTCTCAGGGATGAGACAGTGATAACAAATAGATGAATTAGATCATTTCTATTAGTGGAAGGTGCTAAGAAGAAAATAAACCTGAGACCTTAGAGAGAGGAAGCAGGTGGAGTGCTTGCCTTTCTTCTTAATGAAGAACCCTGGTTTCATCCCTGGCATCCCACATGGTCCCCTGAGCACTGCCAGAAGTGATTCCTGAGTGCAGAACCAGGAGTAATCCCTGAGCACTGCCAGGTGTGATCCAAACAAAGATAGAAACTGCAGGTATTAACATAGAGCTGGATTTTGAAGCTGTGGAGTTGAAAGAGACTCTAGGAAGAGAGTGAATAAGGAAGAGAAACCTGGGAGAAACCAAATCACAACAAATTGGAAGTGAATCAGCCTTGGATCTAGCAAAGGCAATTGGAGAGTTACTGAAGCAAGGTGAAAGCAGATACGAATGGAAGCAAAAGAGTATTTGAAGAGGGAAAAGTCTGTCCCCTTATTTTAAGAATGGGATACAAGGACGGTGAAGGAACCAGAGGTTGTGGGGATTTGGGTTATAGTTGACTAAACAAGTACAACTTTGTTTTGGGGTCACGCCTAGTGATGCTCAGGACTTATCCCTGTCTCTGTTCAAGGAGCACCCTAGCAGTATTTGGGGGACTACTATATGGGCTGCTGGGGATCGAACCCAGGTGGGTCACATGCAAGCCAAACACCCTACTTGCTGTTTGCATTTGTAGGTAGTTCTGGTCCCCAGAACAAGTAGAACTATTTTTTTTAATTCTATTTTAGTTTAGCTTAGTTTTTGGGTTACATTCAGTCCAGAAATGCTCAGGGGTCACTCCTGGCTCTGCACTTTGGAATTACTCCAGGCGATGCTTGGAGGACCGTATGGGATGCCTGGGATAGAACCCTGGTCAGCCACGTGCCAGGCAAGTGCCTTATCTGCTGTACTAACCCGCAACAAGTAAAACTTTAATGAAGAACGAGGACTCAATGTAATTAAATGAAGTCAAGACTGAAGTGGGGAACGGAAACACCTCTTCTGGAAAACTTTTGCGGAAACAAATGGCTGGCAAACAAACGAACAAACAAACAAACAAAACTGGCAGGAATGAACGCGAAACGGAAACCGTAGGGGTCAAAATTGTCCCCCTAGGACCACCGTACGGTGGTCTCGCGGCAACGGCTTTATTTCGGGGGTGGAGCCTGCAGGAAATTGAAACCGGAGCCGGGCGCGTGCGAGCTGAGAGCGGAGGTGTAGACGCGGCACCGCTGCGGGAGTCTGCGGGTCGGGACGAGCCCGAGAGATGCCGAGACCGTGAGAAGGAGAACGGAGTTCGGGCAGGTGCGGGGGCGGGAGGCTGCGGCGGCCGGGCGGGCGCAGGGTCGGAGTAGGGGTCGGGATCGGGAGCGGTGGCGCGGGGCGCGGGGCGTGGGGCGCAGGGGCGCGGGAGCGCGGCCGGGGTGGCGGGAGCAGGGGCAGGAGGACCGGGCCGGGGTGCCCGGAAGGCGCGCGGTCCTGGGACGGGCTCGCTGTCCCCGGAGCCGCCGGGGACCGTGTGAGATGTGGGGGATGGAGGATCAGAAGCTGCCGATCCGGTGCAGTTGACGTTTTGTCCTTTTCCCAGGCGACGCGCGGTCCGAGGCGGAGAGTTGGGATGGCCGAGGGTCGGCTCCGGGCCCCGCACCCGGGTAGGTGACTCCTGGACGGGAGGCTGGGAGCGCGGGGCCGAGGACGCAGGAGCGCTTTGCAGGAGGACCTCCGGTCCCGCACCTGGGCCCCCCACTGCCACCCCGAGCCGCGTCGGGGGTGACTCCTGAGCACTGCTGGGCCGTGATCCCAAAGCTGAAACAAACTGGGGGTGCAAGGTCAGAGCCACAGCTGCTCCATCCGAAACGGAACGACCGAGGTGCCAGTTCTGTTTGGGGAAATGGCTGGTTTGGGTGGTGGTGTGAGGGCTTGTTTTTGTTCCGTTTCGCCTTAGGTCTGTTGACACCTCTCCCACCTCCCCTCCCTGTTAGCCTGATTGCAGGTGAGAGGACTTTCTTTCAAAGCCTGGTCATCCTTCTACACCTTTTTATTCACAAGAGGGAGGTGGTGGATTGCTGATTGGAAATGTGTGGTTTCCTGGTTGTCAGCTGCTCGAGTTCACTGTAACTGATCAGACAGGAACCGGGTGTGAATTTCAGGGGCTGGGGCTCCCTTGCCAGGGAGGGTGGTGAGAACAGGAGCATGGTTGGCAGACACCGTGTGCAGGTCTTTGAGTTCCCTCCTACTCCCTTCAGGCTATAGCTTGAATGATTATTTTTCGAGTTGTGATAATATAAAAGATGTCATTTATTTATTTCTTTTTGGGTCGCACCCAGCGATGCAGAGGGCTCACTCCTGGCTCTGCACTCAGGAGCCAACCCTGGCGGTGCTCAGGGGACCATATGGGATGCTGGGAATCGAACCCGGGTTGGCCGTGTGCAAGGCAAACGCCTTACCCACTGTGCTATCGCTCCAGCCCCACTAGAACGTTTTTATTGAAACTTATTTAGAAACGTTTGAAGGGGGGCTGGAGCGATAGCACAGCGGGTAGGGCGTTTGCCTTGCACGAGGCCGACCCACTTCGATTCCCAGCATCCCATATGGTCCCCTGAGTACCGCCAGGGGTAATTCCTGAGTGCAGAGCCAGGAGTGGCCCCTGTGCATTGCTAGGTATGACCCAAAAAGCCAAAAAAAAAGAAAGAAAGAAAGAAAGAAACGTTTGAAGGGCTGGAGTGATAGCACAGTGGGTAGGGCATTTGCCTTGCCCGCCAACCCGGGTTTGATTCCCAGCATCCCATATGGTCCCCCAGCACTGCCAGAGGTAATTCCTGAGTGCAAAGCCAGGAGTAACTCCTGTGCATCGCTGGGTGTGACCCAAAAACCAAAAAAAAAGAAAGAAAAAACGCTTGAGGAGAGAAAAGGGAAGACGTGCAAGTTGGAGAAAGAACATGGGCTTCTTCAGAGTGGAAATAAGAAGCAAAGTAACAATTCAGCTGGTCCAGGGTATTTGCCTTGTGAAGGGTCTGGCAACATGAGCTATGGGGTAGGGGGTGCTGGAGGACACTTTGCTTGTTGCTGGAGGAAACCTACATACGCAGTTGGTAAAACTGCTGCCCCCCCAGGAATTTCTCAACTCCTGAATCCCTGGAAAGCGCAACAAAAGACTAACAACACTACCTGAATGCCCGACCTTGGCGCTAGCCAACCTACCCGGCCCCACGCCTCCTTTACTTCACTATAAATACACTAAAAGGGGCTGGCCTGGTCTTCATTAGTCTCTCTAGAGGCTTGTGAGATTCCGCCTTTGAGATTGTGTGCTTTCTGATTAAACACAGGCTTAAAGCGCAAGCTCTTTGAACATTCTTTTTTTTTTTTTTTTTGCTTTTTGGGTCACACCTGGCAATGCACAGGGGTTACTCCTGGCTCTGACTCAGGAATTACTCCTGGCGGTGCTCAGGGGACCATATATGATGCTGGGAATCGAACCTGGGTCAGCTGCGTGCAAGGCAAACGCCCTACGCGCTGTGCTATTGCTCCAGCCCTCTTTGAAAATTCTTGTACTCGTTTCTTGTTTATTTGTTTGGGGGCCCTATCTGGCAGTGCTCTGCACATATTCCTGGCTCTGTGCTGAGGGATCACTCCTGGCAGGGCTCAGGGGAGGACCATGTGGGGTGCCGAGGGTCAAACCAGATCAACTGTGTGCAAGACAAGCACCCTGCCTGCTGTTCTATTTCTCCTGTTCTTCTTGTACTTGTTTTTATCCAGATATACATCTTTCTGTATGATCTGCCCAGTTACATTTTGACTCTGCAGTCAGCATTTTGAGAAACTGTCAGACTGGCTTTCTGCCCCATCGCACATTCCCTCCGGTGTCTGTGGCGGGTTCCTGGGGGGGCAGGTCCTACCGCCGAGGACGGAGCATCTTCTCGGCCAGGGCCTCGGGGCCTGGGTTGGTACTGGGAGATGCTTCATTTGCAAATCTCTCACCAGCAGCTTTTCATTTTGTCCCACTTTGTAATTTTCTAGGTCCTCAAGTAGGAGCTGCCGGTTGCTGGGGGAAATGCCAGAGGAGAAGTGGCGCAGCAGGGAAGCGGCCCTTTTCAGGAAAGTCCTTTTACTTGGACCTGCCTGCCGGCAGCACTCTCCAGTTTTTGACGGGGACCATCCAGCAGCTGGGTGGGGTACGTAACCTGCATCTCCTGCCCTGCATGTAGGCCAGGAGCTGGACTGGGGTCTGTCTCTGATGTCGACATATTCCCAGTGGACTCAGGATCGATATCCAGCATCCCACATGGTTCCCTGAGCACCACCAGGAGTGAGCCGTGAGCACTGCTGCTTGTGGCCCCCAAACAAGCAAAAATAAAAAATCCATTTCCGAAAGCAGTGTTTGGGTTTTTCTTTTTTTTTTTTTTCTTTTTGGGTCATACCTGCTGATACACAGGGGTTTACTCCTGACTTTGCACTCAGGAATTACTCCTGGCAGTGACCATATGGGGACCATATGGGATGCTGGGAATTGAACCTGGTTTGGCCATGGGCAGGGATGCCCTGCCCACTGAACTATCGCTCCAGCCCCCACTGAAAGCAGATTTTTAAGTGATTTTTTTTCCCAGAGTCAAAAATCATATCAGAGGCCGGCGCGATATGTACAGCAGGGAGGGCGTTTGCTGGCCTACTCGGGTTCGATCCCCAGCATCCCATGTGGTTCCCCCACCCCCGAACTTCTCCAGCAGTAATTCCTGAGTACAGAGCCAGGAGTAATCCCTGAGCATCACTAGTGTGACCCAAAAAGAAAAAAAAATTATTATTTCTGCATCTCGATATTTGCCTGTTTCCTCAGGACTCACTCTTGCATCTGCCTTGGGCAGGCAGGGCGGGAGGGCCGGCGGCCTCCCTCGTGCATCCCGCAGTCATTGACGCAGTGGCCGGGCGGCTGCTGGGCTCCCGGGAGTCTGAGAGGTTCCCTGGGGATTTTGTCTTGGACATGCCCTCGGCGTGGCTTTGGGCTGCTGGACACTGTGGTCCCGGAAAGGAGAGCTCTGAGGTTTCCTGAGGCTTGTCCTCTCGGGCAGGGCTGAGAGGATGGAAACCCAACTCCACCTCGGGCTGCGAGGAGCAGAGTGTCCTCCTAGACAGACGGATGGATGGGCAGACAGATGAACAGTCCGGGGCCATTCCTCCATCTCCTGCGTGTGTCTAAGATGGACACTGCCCTCTCCCTACCCTCTCGCACTGGTTTCTGTCATATTCAGAGGGAAGGCGCACCCTTCAAGTATGATTTTTATTATTCTGTTTGTTGGGGAGCTACATCCGGTGCTTAGGGGCTGCTGTGCTTGGCTTTCATGCCCCACAGCGCTGGGCACACCTGAGGCTCCATATACATCTCTGTGCTTGAGTCTTTGAGCTCTTCCCCAGCTGTCTTCATTGTGTACCTTTAAAGATTAGTTTTTTGACTTGTGATGTGTTTTGAGTATTCATTTCATTGACATTGGTTACACCAATAGGTAATAATTTCCCTTCCCCCACTGACCCACTGTGCTCAGCTCTAATCTTTTTTTTTGGGGGGGAGGGGGCCACACCTAGCAGTTCTCAGGGGTTATTCCTGGCTCCGTGCTTAGGAGCGACACTAGGTGGTGCTCAGGACCATGTGCAGTCCCAGGGATCAGATCAGGGTCGCCCACATGCAAGGCGGGCACTTTGTGCCCTGTCTCTCTGACCCACTTTCTGTCTTTGAGCTTTCTCGGCACTGCCCATCAGTGGACTCAATGCTGTTTGTCCTTCTGTATCTGTTGTTGCATTGATCAGTGCTTCCAGGCTTTGTCTGTGGAGCCGGAGCCAGAGAACATCCAGAGGGCCATATTGAGTGACCTGTCCTTCAGTTCCCAGCCATCTGGCTGTTCTCCACTTTCTGGCTATTGTCACTAGTGTGGCAGTAAACATTGGTCTACACGTATCTCTTTTTTTTGTTTTGTTTTTTGTTTTTTGGGTCACACCGAGCGATGCACAGGGGTTACTCCTGGCTCTGCACTCAGGAATTACTCCTGGTGGTGCTCAGGGGACCATATGGGATACTGGGGATTGAACCTGGGTTGGCTGCATGCAAGGCACAAGCCCTACCTACTATACTATTGCTCCAGCCCCTACACATATCTCTTCAAGCTCCTGTTTTTCATTTGTGTGTGTGAGCATGTAAGCGTGTGTGTGAACATGCATGTGAGTGTATGTTTAAGCACATTATGAATGTGTGAGCGTGATCGCTTGTGAGTGAGAATGTGTGTGAGCTCTGGTTGTATGTGAGTGCATGTACAATTGAGCGCATGAATGAATGTGTGTGAGCATGTGAGAGCACATGTGAACATGAGTGCTTGAGTATGAGCACATAAGTTAATGAGTGCATGTGTGCATGTGAATACATGTATGATCATGTGTGAGAATGTTAGTGTGTGGGTGTGTACGTGAGTGAATGTGAGTGCATGTATGCATGTGAAAGCACATGTGTGAGTGTGCGCATGTTGGGGAATGAGTGGGGCAGGAAGAGAAACTGGTGCTTAAGTGAAAGAAGTTCAGGCTCCAGGGCTGGAGGGATGGCACAGCGGGTAGGGCGTTTGCCTTGCATGCGGCCAACTTGGGTTCGATTCCCAGCATCCCATATGGTCCTCTGAGAACCGCCAGGAGTAATTCCTGAGTGCAGAGCCAGGAGTAACCTGTGCATCGCTGGGTGTGACCCAAAAAGCAAAAACAAAAACAAGTTCAGGCTCCTCCATGACCTCTGAACTCTACTCCGTGCCATTTAACCATGGCTGTTAAAAACAGGAGTGAGGGGCTGGAGTGATAGCACAGTGGGTAGGGTGTTTGCCTTGCATACGGCCGACCCAGGTTCAATTCCCAGCATCCCATATGGTCCCCCAAGCACCACCAGGAGTAATTTCTGAGTGCATGAGCCAGGAGTAGCCCCTGTGCATTGCCAGGTGTGACCCAAAAAGCCTCCCCCCAAAAAAACCAAACCAGGAGTGAGGTGATAGGACAGCAGGAACGGTGTTAGCTGCACGCAGCTAGCCCGGTTCAATCCCCAGTACCTCATATGGTCCCCTGAACACCACCAGGCATGGCCCCAAAACAGCAAAATGTGTATGCATGTTTGTGCATGTGAGAACATTTGAGAGGGCATGTGTGTGCATGCTTGAGCACGTGTGTGAGCATATGTGGTGTGAGTGTGAGAATGTGTGAGTGTGAGATGTGTAAGTGTGCACACACTGGGGTCCGTCCCAGGGCGCCTACAGCCAGAGCATGCAATGCTCCATCCCTTTGGGCCACCTTCTGGCCATCACGTTCTTTCCCTTTTGGGGGGTCGGGGTGTTGTATGCTTTTTGGTTTGGGGGCCAGGCCTGAGGTACTCAAGGGCTTCTCCTGGCTCAGTGCTGGGCTGGTGGTGCTCAGGGGACCGTGCGGTGCTGGGATTGCCCCATGCGCTTAGCCAGTGAGTTGTTTTCCCAGTCCTGAAATAAGCAGCTCCTTTTATCTTTTTGTTTTTTTGGGCCACAGTGGCAGTGCTTAGGGCTTACTCCTGGTCCTGTGCTCAGGCATCACTCCTGGCTGGCTTGGGGGACCATTTGGGGTGCCTGGGATCACATCTGCGTTGGCTGTGCCCAAGGCAAATGCCCCACCTGCTGTGCTATTACTCCAGCCCTGAGATAAGTAGCTTTATTTTGGAAATGGGAGAGGGAGAAGAAGAGGGAGTTGAATGCTCCTGTTTTTATTTTATTTTAGATTTTGGGGCCACGTCCAGCAGGTTCTGGGAGCTCAGTGCTCTGAAGTTGCTCGTGACAGTGTCCAGGGGACGGTGTGGTGCAGGGAGTGGACCCCAGGCCTCCTGCATGGACAGCATGAGCGCCAGCCTGCGGACCTCTCGCTCTGGCTCTCTTTTTTCACTTTTGTCTGTTTGGGGGCCACACGTGGCTTAGCTCAAGGGACCATATGGGATACTGGGGATTGAACCCTGGCCAGTTGTGTGCAACAATTCCCCCTCCCGCTGGACTTCAGCCCCACACCCTCCCCCCTACACACATACGCCTGCTTTTATTTATTTATTTTTATTATATTTGGGGGGGTCACACCTGGTGATACACAGGGGTTACTCCTGGCTCATGCACTCAGGAATTACTCCTGGCGGTGCTCAGGGGACCATGTGGGATGCTGGGAATCGAACTTGGGTCGGCCGCGTGCAAGGCAAATACCCTACCCGCTGTGCTATGGCTCCAGCCCCCTACACTCCTGTTTTTAACGCTTACAGAGTTAAAACGCTTATAGAGTCCATAGAGTTTGGACATCATGGAGGAGCCTGAACTTCCCTCACTGAAGTGCCTGTTTCTCCTCCTGCTCTCCTCAGAGCCGTTCCCCAGCGCCGTTCTCGGGGTCTGGATCTGGCTCGTGAGGTTGTTGGCATCTCTTCCCAGCTCCACACTCCACAGCCATGAAAGGGGGGGACCCTTCCAGAACCCACCTGCAGATGCGGAGCTCACCTTCTGCCCGGATGTATTGTCCACTCCCCACCCGCTGCTCTACAGTGCTCCACAGTGCTCCTGCTCCTCCCCGCTGCTCGCTGCTCCCCTCCCCGCAGTTCACTGCCATTGTTTCTCCTCCCTGTGGCTCTAGCCGAGTCTCTGTACTTCAGACAACTCGTTGGATTCTTGGGACACAGAAGTAGGTCAGACCTACCCACTCCATTCCCACGAAGGGCTGGCGGGCTGGTGAGCAGACGCCCAGGGGACCCTGGAGTTACCAACCCCCGATGTGTTGGCTGTTTCTGTTTTGGGCCGACACCTGGCAGTACTCAGGGCTTCCTCCTGGATCATTCCTTGCAGTGCCCGGCACCATATAGGATGGCAGGTATCAAACCCAAGTCGACTGTATTCAAGGCAAGCACCCTACCCACTGCACTATCATTCTGACCCCCTTTCATTTTCTTTTTATTCCCCCTGATTTTTTTTCTTTTTGGATCCCACCCAGCAATGCTTAGGAATTACTTAGGAATACTACTGGCTCTATACTCAGGAATTACTCATGGCAGTTCTTGGGGGACCATATGGGATGCCGGGAATTACACCCGGGTGGGCTGTGTGCAAGGCAGATGTCCTACCTGCTGTACTCCAGCCCCTCCCCTGCTTTTTTAGTCACACCCAGGGATGCTTAGAAGTTACTCCTGGTGATGCTGGGGACCATATGGGCTGCCGTGGACTGAACCCGGGCCACGTGCAAGGCAAATGCCCTCCCCACTGTGCTATTGCTTCGGCTCATTTCCCGTTTTCCCTCCTGGTCCTGAGGTCAGTGTAGTATGAGCGGTGACCGGATGGGCCAGTGTTTCTTCACACCTGACTGCTGCCCCAGCGCAGCAGGCCGCCCAGAGCCTCGTGGACAGTCCCAAACTGTGTCGTCCGTGGGGCCCGTTCTGCTCCGTTCTGCTCCTGGGTGTGGTCTTCTAGGGCTCAGTGCTGCGTTTGGCTTCCTCAGGGATGGTTCTGGGGGGCTGGAGTGATAGCACAGCGGGGAGGGCATTTGCCTTGCACGCAGCCGACCCGGGATCAATTCCCAGCATCCCATATGGTCCCCTGCGCACTGCCAGGGGTGATTCCTGAGTGCAGAGCCAGGAGTGACCCCTGTACATTGCCGGGTATGACCTAAAAAGGCAAAAAAAAAAAAAAGGTAGTTCTGGAACCTCACGGCCAAGGGTGAGGTTGGTTTTGATGATTCTACATCTGTACCCTCTTTTTTTTCTTCAAATCTGGTTTCAGGTAATTGAGGGTTTTCTGAGCAAAGAGGTAACTTACATGGTGTCCAGCCGCCTGGAGGCAAAGTCAGAGAGCCGCAGGGTGAGCCCCAGGAACTGCCCCAGCCCTGGGGAGGCCAGAGTGGAGACCCCCTCGTCCAGGGCTCCCCCAAAAGGCAGCCCCACCAGGCCTGTACTGAGACCTCCCAGCTCGGTAAGGACCCCCTGGGTAGGGAAGGAGAGAAGCCCTGGAGCCTTTTGCCCCCTCATCTCCCTCCTCCCTCCCTTGCTCCCTCCCTCATCCCTGTCCTTCCTCTCCATCCCCTTCTCCCTTCCCCCTCACCTCTTCCCTCCCTCTCTTCCTCCTCAGTCTTTCCTCCTTCCGCTTCCTCCCTCCCTCCCTCTCTCTCTCCCTCTCTCTCTTCCTCCCTCCCTCCCTGCCCTTCCTCCCTTTCTCATCCCTGTCCTTCCCCTCCCCCTTCCTCCCCTCCCTCCCTCCCTCCCTCCCTCCCTCCCTCCCTCCCTCCCTCCCTTCCATTCTCCTTCCTTCTTGTACTTATTTTCGGTGCTGGAGAGCAGGCCTAGGGCCTTGTACGTGCGCGCTTGTGTTCCACCAGATCCCCAGTCCTATATTTTTATAGGGGTCTTTCCTGGGGGTGCTCGGGGGCCACCCAGGACTGGGGATTGTACTTGGGGTCTCCTGCCAGGTATGAACCATATCTGTCGCTTCAACCATATCCCCAACTCTGGGCGGGGGGAGTTTTCATCTCTCTGCCTTATTTATTCTTTTTTTTTTTTTTTTTGCTTTTTGGGTCACACCCAGCGATGCTCAGGGGTTACTCCTGGCTTTGCACTCAGGAATTACTCCTGGCAGTGCTTGGGGGACCATATGGGATGCCGGGGATCGAACCCGGGTCGGCCGCGTGCAAGGCAAACGCCCTACCCGCTGTGCTATCGCTCCGGCCCCATGCCTTATTTATTCTTGGTTTTGAGGCAGACCACACCCAGTGATGCTCAAGGGATTACTCCTGGCCGTGCTCAAGGGACCCTGTGGGATGTAGGGGATCAAACCCGGGCGGATTGTGTGCAAGGCAAGCAGCACCCTACCCGCCGTGCTCTCTCTGGCCCCCTCATCCGCTTCATTTTTGTCTCCTGTTTGAGCCAAGTGGCCGGGACAGCTGTGTGCTGCTCTGGCTCTCAGTGCTCGGCCGCGCGCTCCCCACTCGGGCTGGGGGGGTGAGGGGGGGACTCGTGGCTGTCAAGTCCAGGCTGCACCAGGGGGTTTTGGAGCTGGTCCTCGTGTTCGCGTCTCAGCTCTGCCTGGGAACACGATGCGACTTTCTCCCCTAGCGTAGTCACCCGGGGGGAGTGTCAGCCACGCCTGGCCGAGCTGAGCGGCCTGTTCCCAACTGTGTGGTCAGGGGTGACGCCAAGCGGCGCTGGTGGGCAGCAGGCAAGGCAGCCGCCTTACCTGGATGTCTCTGGCCCTGCGTTCTTGTTGCCTCACTGGGGCCGCCGGTCAGATTTCTTTCTTTCTTTTTTTTTTGCTTCTTGGGTCACACCCGGCGATGCACAGGGGTTTCTCCTGGCTCTGCACTCAGGAATTACTCCTGGCAGTGCTCGGGGGACCATATGGGATGCCGGGGATCGAACCCGGGTCGGCCGGGTGCAAGGCAAACGCCCTACCCTCTGTGCTATCACTCCAGCCCCTGCCAGTCAGATTTCTGACCTCCGGCGGCCTTGTGGCGAGGGACAGGCTTTGTCGGCGCTTCTGAGGACCAGCGTGTGCCGGGGAAGGCAGGACCTCCTGGAGGAAGGGCTGCAGCCTGTGGCCTCACCCCACGGCATCCAGACTCCTTCCCACCGGGTCCCCACGGCCAGCTCCCTGCGAGGGCCGTGACCTGGACCCCACAAACTCCTCTGGGCGCCCCCGGAGGCCTCCTCGCCAGCCCCTATGAGACGCTTGTGCCCACGGGGCCTTTACACCACCCGCCCTGCTCTTGTGTCCCCACCAGGCACCCCTGAGCAGAGGGAAGGAGCTGCTGAGAAAGGCCATCAGGAGCCAGGTGGGCTGAGTCGGCCGGCGGGAGGCTCCTGCGTCCCCGTCCTCGGTCCCTTCATACAAAGGCAGACGCAGAGCGCAGGGGGCTTGATCGGAGCTGTCCAGGGTCAGCCCCGGCCTCGGGCTACACCCTGCACCAGGCCGCCCAGTGCTGCGCCTCTGCCGCCGGCTGACCGGGCAGGATGGGGAGCACCGGGCAGGGATGAGGAGGAGGAGGGCACAGCAGGGGGAGCAGAACCAGGGGGCTGGGCCCCAAGGGGGGGGGGCGGGTGTTCCTGGGACATGGGGTGGACTCTCGGAGCACTACGCTCTACCCCATGACCTGCCCACCAACGGCCCCCCGCCTCACGGAGGGGACTCCAGGCTTCCAGAAACCAGGACAGACCCCGGCAGCTCAGGCAAAGTGGGGGGCGGGGGTCCCGCCTCACTGGGCTTCCTCGTTCCAGGGGAGCAGCTGCAGCCCCGTGAGCCAGGCCCGCGCGTGGGGCGTCAGGATCCTGCACGTGGACGGTACGGCCAGGAGGGCAGCACAGTTGGGGGAGGGCGGGGGGGGCAGCAGGGGGCACAGTGACCCCGCGCCAGCAAGTCAGCTGGGGCGATGGTCCTGCTCTCCAGTGGCCCTCGCTGCAGTGGCCTTTGTCCCCCCGGGGAAGTGGAAGTTTGTCCATGGCCGACCTCGATTTGATCCCAAGCACCACGTATGGTTCCCCGAGCCCCGCCCAGAGTAAGCCTGGAACACACCAGGTGCGCCCCGAAAACAGCAGGAAACGGAAAATGGCCTTCCCGGAGCCGGGCAGTGCGGCCAGGAGCCTGTTCCCTGCACCTTCCACCCCCGCCTCTAGTGAAATGGGCCCCAGCACCGGGTCCTCTGGCCTGGGGTCTGTGATGGAGTGTGGGGAGCTGACGCTGATGTCCCCTGGGCCTGCACCGTCCCCTTTACCAGGGGGTGGAAAACTATGCACGGGAAACTCATAGTGGGGGCGGGGGGGCGCCAGCCTCTCTGAGAAATGACTCGCTCCTGACTCCCCGTTTTCTCCCCGGGCCCTGCCTTGCGTTCTCTGCAGGTGCAGAGGTGGCACCAAGCCAGCAGGTGGCAGGCAAGGCTGCAGTGAAGGGGGGGGGTAGGCCTGGAGGGGTTGGGGTGGGTAGGGGTGGGGTAGGGAGGTGCGGGAGGCTCTGGGTGGAATAGGACCAGAAGCCTTTTGCCGAAAGGACACCTTTGCCCACAGAGATGATGGCGCGTGTGCAGCGGCTCCCCCTGGACGTGCTCTGCGGGGTGAGGCGGGGGCCAAGGAAGCGCCAGGTCAGTAGCGGGCCCAAGGGACAGTTTTCAGAGGGGTGAGGATGGTCACTCTGTTCGCTTCTCCCGCCTGCCAGCCCTCTCCTCCTGGTACCCCGGCCCGTGCCCAGCCCCTGCCCTGGCGCACCCCGCGGGGGGCTCCCGAGGCCGAGGGCGGCTGCCTGCTCAGCTCTCACTGGGGCCCTGCCGGCCACGGGCGGCAAAGTGGGCCAGACGGGCGGCCGGGCAGCTCCTCGGGCTCCGCGCCCGAACCCCCCTGGCTCCTCTCATCTTTAACCTATTTTCCCATCCCACATAGGGAAGCTGCCCAGCCGCGGAGTCCAGAACGCGGAAAGGTCAGTGTGGCAGTCTCCTCGTCTAATCACCGTCCCTCCCTCCCTAAACGCTGCCCCGGACTCCCTCTGCGGCGGCAGCTGCTCACTTCGCTGTGGCAGGAAGTGAGTCCAGGCCCTGCTGGCAGGCCGGGGGAGGCGTGTGGCCAGGGCCAACCCCCCAGGCCAACGCCCCACATGGCCACACTGGCTCGGGGTCCTCTTCCCGGGCCGAGCTCCGGCCTCCTTTTGTCTCAGGATTCAGGGGCAGCTGGGACGGGCACTTTGCCAGCTGCCTGCCACTCGGCGATGCCAGGCTCCTAACGCTGACAAGCAGCTCGCCAGGCTCCCTCCCGGATGCACGAGACTTTGTCCCCCCCGCTGGTAGTTTCTCCCCAAAGATGCCCTTGGAGTGGTATTTGTTTTGTGCACACGCAGAAGCTAAGAAAAGTCACTTGGCACCTCTCCTGTCCGAAAGGCAAGGAAATCTGGCAGGGAGTGGATTTTAATCACTGTCGGTTAATTAGAAAGACAAGAAATCACCCCCAAAAAGTAATTAAGGGGCGCTGCCGCACAGGGGGATGAGCTGCTTTCAGCCTGGCTCTGCCGCAGCCGCGTGCCAGCCGCCAGCCCACCGGCTGCCCCTGGTCAGGTCCAGGCTCAGCCCCTGCCCCAGAGCTGAGAGGTGCCCCGAGAGCGAGCAGGCGGGCGGGGCTGAGCCTCTTGATTAATTGAGTCTGAAATTGTCTTCCCAGCACCCCTGTGCCCTATTTCTTGTGCAGCCAGATTTCCCTCTTGGTGTTTTTTCCTTACTGCCCTCTGCTAAGACCTCCAGACGCGCCTTTCCCCGCTGCTGCCCACGGAAAAGCGGGAGGCACTTGACTTGCATGTTTTTGACCCAGGTTTGATCCCCCGCACCCCCTATGGTCCCCCAAGCCTGCCCTGAGCACTACCCCCCTCCCCCGCCCCAACAAAACCCAAAACAAAGTCCAGAATCCTCCTGGACACTTTCCCTGAAGGATGCCCACAGGCCCTGGCGTCTCCGGGAGCCCAGGAGGGGCGAGGAGGCTTTGAGAGGCCCACAGAGGTGGGGTGGAGCTGAAGCACCCTGGCGCCCATCAGGCGGGAGGCCGTTCGGGGCTGCCACCTCGGGGCAGGTCCTGTGGGGCGGGCAGGGGCTAATGCCCGCCTCCTCCTTGCAGTGGCCCGGCTGCAGGCGCCCTTCCTCAAGGTCGAAGATGAGAGCAGGTCAGTACCCTCGCCCCTCCCCGCCCTTCCAGCCCTGCAAGGGAAAAGGGGTGTTTGGGGGCTCGGCCCGCAAACCCCGCAACCTTCACTAACCTGGGGTCAAGGTCAGCCCCGGGGCCCTTCATCTTCATTCCTGGAAGCCACTTTCTGCCCTGGTCCAGGAGGTGCCCCAGAGCGTGGCCTGGCCCTGTTGGCGCTGCCTGTGGCAGCTTCGTGCCCGTGTGCCACTTGCCCCCTTCCACTCCACCATCCTGGCTCATTTATGCCCAGTAGACATGGACTCTGAGATCCCTGCAGTGGGGATGCTGTTGGGGTGGTGAGGAGGGGACCCAGGGTGGCCACACCCTTCCCTTGCAGGCAACTGGGAGAGGTGAGCAGGGCCTTGTCCCTCTGCGCCTGGGGACCCTGTCACCTCCTCCTCTCGGGCACATTAATGTGACCCTGGTGAGTTGTTAGCCATCTGGGTGATTCCAGACCCTTCAGCAAGCCTCGGAGCTAACGTCCACCAGAGGGACCCAAGCGATAACTCACAGCTGAAGGACCCGCCCTATGCAGGAGGCGCGGGTTCGAGTCCCAGAACTGCTCAGGGTCAGGGAGACTCTGGCCCATCGCCCACCCTTTGAGGCGTTTCCCCTGCTCTGCGATGTCCCACTCCAACAGGGGGCTCTGCTGTCCCCGAGACAGCGAGCACGGGTTCCCAGCTCTGCCTCGCGAGGCTGCTCGGCCCTCCGGCCCCGCCTTCAGCCTTGGAATCCTGGGCCACAGCTGGACGTTTTCTGTTGCAGGAACTTCCGTCCTTGCCAGCATCAGTTTAAGACCTTTCCCGAACTCTCTTTCCTGGGACCCAAAGATGCAAGTCCCTTTGAGGCATTGCTGTTTGCAGGCGGCTCGCACCCAGCCAGGTGGGTCTCTCTGGAGCCAGATTCCCCGGGGCTGTGCTTGGGCCTAAATCCTTCCCCTGGGGGCCCCCCTCGGGGCACGTCGGGAGTGGCCGGGTGTTCACGCTTCGGGCAGAGTCTGTTCTGGGAACTTGGCCCAGAGAAGAGAGACGGGTCACATCAACTGTCCTAGCTGATGCTCTCGCCCCACAGACACTGTCCGCCGTGTCCCCGTGTCCCCAGGACAGGAGGCTGGTGACTGAGGCCCCTTCACGAGTCTGTGCCCTTGGGAATGCACATTCCCAGGCCAGGCCAGCGGCACAAAGGGCTGGAACACAAGAGTGAGGCTCCAGATTTGCCTTACCCCTGCCCCCCAGCCCTCCTCACCTCAGCATCACCAGGGTGGCCCTGGGGGCTTCCAGCACTGCCAGGAGAGCCCCCAGAAATGTACCCAGACCCCCAGAGACTGAGTCTCGGATGAAGCCCCCCCAGCTAGCTGCGTCCTTACGCTTTTCTGGGTTTAGTCTCTGCACATTGAGCCTGCGCAGTGGGGCCGAGGGACCGGCCACACCGCTCGACTAGGACCCGTGTCAGGGAGGGCGTCTGAGGGACTGTGCAGAGGAGCAGGTCCAGGCGGGGGCTCCAGGCCGCCGGCCGAGCCCTGGGACACAGAAACTCGTAGGCCATGGAGTCGGGGGAAGGAGCGAGGCGGCTGGGGCGCAGGGGAGGGCCGAGAGGCAGCGGGGCCCGGCCCGAGTTGGGCTCAGAGGCAGAACCGGGGTTGTATCCGAGGGATGAGTCAGAGCGGTTGTCTGTGAGAGGCGCAGAGGGGGCCGGGCCAGGATCCCCGTGTGTGTAGAAGGTCTGCGGGGGAGGAAATGTTTCATTTTTCTTTTATTATTAAATCATCATATTCCGGCTCAAAATGCAAGCTACAAAGGATGTAGAGAGAAGTCTGTGCCCCACCCAGACGCCTGCCTCCCCGGGGACCTGGGGCTCTGGGTGGCCTGTTCCTCTCGCTCCCCCGGCAGAGGACTTGCCTCTGGCTTTACCTGACCCGCTCGCGCCAGCTCCCCGTCCACACTGAAGCCCCCTGTCTCAGTCCCTGTCACGGGGCCCCTGGTATTAGGTTTTATGGTTCCCTTACACTTCCCAACATACCCACGGCTTAGGACCCTGCATGGGGGGGCTGGAGTGAGAGTACAGAGGCTAGGGCACTTGCCTTGCATGTAGCTACCCTAAGTTTGGTCCCCAGCACCCCGTATGGTCCCTGAGCCCAAGAGTGATCCCCAGATCTCAGAGCCAGGAGTAAGCTCTGAGCACTGCTGGGTATTGCTCCAAAACAAGAATAAGAAGAAATAAAACAGCGTGGACTTGGATTTCTGGGCTTGTGTTTCTCTCTCCTGGGTTTTGTATCGTGCTAAGAAAGCCCACACAGGGGGCTGGAGCAATAGCACAGCGGGTAGGGCGTTTGCCTTGTACGCAGCCGACTCAGGTTCGATTCCCAGCATCCCATATGATCCTCTGAGCACCGTCAGGAGTCATTCCTGAGTGCAGAGCCAGGAGTAATCCCTGTGCATTGCTGGGTGTGACCCAAAAAGGAAAAAAAAAAAGCCCACAAAGGGAAGGGGGCCGGAGAGATGGTGAGGGCAGGGCAGTGCTCACGAGCACCTCAGGTCCAGCTGCGGCACTCCAGACGCTGGCTCAACCTGCCCAGTGGGATGAGGATCACCAGGAGTGGCTCCTGTGCCCCCGTAAGCATTGGGAGGCACCTTCCCCTAAGTAAAAAGGAAAAGAAGTGAAAGGGGATCCTTCGAGGAGGGGTTCTGGGCTGGTGAGGGAGCAGTGGGCGAGGCTGGCATGCTGGGTGGAGGTGGCAGGCAGGTCAGGCCGAGGGCACCAGACAGCTGGGACGGCCCACCAGGGAGTCTGACCACTGCCAGCCTGTGGTGTAGGGGGCAGGCAGGAAAAGGCCGGAACTGTTGGCCCAGCTGTACCCGATGTGGCCTGGGCTGCTGGCGCCGCGGCTGGCCTAGCGTCCCCACCCCACCCCCTTCTCCCCAGAGAGCCCTGGGATGCAGAGACCAGCCCCCGCTCGGGCGCCCGGAGGAGGACGGGCTACTGTGAGTGCTGCCAGCAGGCCTTTGAGGAGCTCCACGGGGTGAGTGTCCGTGTCCCCCGCTCGGGTCCCGGAGCCGGGCTTCCACGCCACCCCCAGGCCACTCACCCCCGCCTCCCCGACCCACAGCATCTGCAGAGCGCCCGGCACCTGCACTTTGCCTGGGGTGCCCAGTCCTACGCAGAGGTGGACGGGATCATCGCCCAGCTCAGCCCCGGCCTTGCGGACATCCGGGCCCGGGCCCACCTGCCCAGGTGAGCGCCGCCCCCTCTCTGCAGGCCACAGGATGGGAGGTTGTTTCTCCTCCTGATTTGGGGCAAAAAGACCTCTGCTGGGGGCTGTGGTCCGTCGGGCCTGGGTACCCTCGAACTGGAGGGGAAGCAGCCACGGTGGGGTCGGAATTTGGCACTTGTGCCCAGCGAGGGAGGGTCTGGTGAAGCGGGGAGGGTCGGGGTTCCAGCAGAGCAGGCGTGGGGCTGGGGGTCGGGGAGCCCAGCAGCCTGAGTTGCGGAGGCTCCCCCGCTGCTCTCCCCCTCGGGGCTGGCTCTGTCACTCCGCCTGGGCCCGGTGCTTCCTCCTGCAGCCAGAGGGCACGGCCTGGCGCTCTCCAGTACGGCCTCCGCGCTGGTTCCTGGCCAGCCCTGACCACACGCTGCAGAGCCGAGTGGACGGTGTCGCCAGCCCAAGAGCAGGTCTCCCTGGGCTGCAGAGAGGACAGCAGGCCTCTCTGCACCCCTCGGGGTCTGTGCCGGGGGGAGCCCTGGGACTATTGGGTGTCTGTCCCCACAGGCGGCCTGGCTCCCCGCCTCGGGACTCTCACCCCCTGGGATCGGAGACCGTTCCTCACAGCCAGGCCCCCGGCCTCGGGGCCACCTGTCCCAGGATGGAGGAACCAGATGAGCAGTCGGCCCCCGGGGCCCAGGAGTGGACTCAAGGCCACCTGCAGGCACCCCCTGAGCCTGTGGGCACTGGAGAGACCCTCGCATTAGGATCCAGCTGCCAGGGCTGGGCCTGTGGGTCTGTGGGCCCCCTGGGGTCCCCGGAGCCCAGCCCTGGCTTTGTGGGTTGCTCCTCTGGCCCAGCCCCGGCACCGACAGGACACGAGCAGAGGGTCTGGTCCCCCAGCAGTGACACTGCACAGAGACTCACCATGAGCCCTCCGTCCCGCCTGCCCCCGGCCCCGGTGGCCCCGGGACAGCACAGGGCAAACCCCCGTCCCTTCTTCCCCTGTACCCCTACCTGTGCGTGCCCCGCCCCCAGACCAGCCTCTCCCTGCCGGGACCCCTCCTCTGGCAGCCCACAGGTGGGCGGGCCAAGCTCCGGACCTCACCAGCCCCCTGGCCAGGAGGGGTCTGAGTGCCCCAGTTCCTGAGAGTCCCCGGAGTTCCCAGTTCATCCCCAGGCCCTACACACGGGCGAAGGTCACCCATCTGCGGAGCGCGGCCCCGACAGCAGCACCCTGGGCCTCCAGCACACAACCAGAAGGTGCCCAGCAGGATCCAGCGGAGCTGTGGGGGTCCATGCCAGCCCTCCCGCCGCCCATCTGCCCCAGGACCAGAGCTGGGCACAGCCCCGCCTTCCTGGCTCTGCCTGCCTCGACGACGGCCTGCGGTGGGCAGCTGCCCCTTGCCAGGAGGGAGACCGGGTTGGCTTCGGAGCCGGCCTGGCTTCCGGTGCCCGCCCCCCAGCAGGCACCCACCCCCAGCCCTGGCCTCCTTTGCCACCAGCCTGCGGCTCCTGAGAGCCTGGGCGCGGCCCCTCCCCCCACCCCCCACGCTGCGCACACAGATCTGGGAACAGACGAAGCAGAGGAGGGGCGGCTGCTGCGGCGTCCCGCCCCCGCCGGGCTTTGGGGGCCGCGCTGACCCGGCCCCCTCCGGGGATTCCTCAGCCCTGCTCTGCCCAGCGGCCCCAGTCGCCCCGTCTTGAGCTGAGCCTTGGGGCCCTCCTGCTCACCTGCCAACTTGGGCCTCCCCGCCCCTCCCCTTGCCTCCCCCTCCCCAAAGGCCGCCCCCTCCCCCCTTTCTTTCAGCCAAGCCATTAATCTGGAGACAAAGATGGGTTTGCTATTGATTCTTGAGCCACTTTTTTCTTCTTTTTTTTTTTTTAATTCAGCCCTGTGGTTCTCACCCTCCTGTGCCTCTGTGTGTTTGTCTCTTTAAATGCTGGAGCCGCTGGGAGCCTGGTGCTATTCTGTGTCTCATTTAGGAGGAGGAGAGGGCCCCCCCCCTGGCTGGGCTGTGGGTGAAGACCTGAGTTGTTAGTTTGGAAATAGCGCGGCCGCGGCTGTGCGTGTGCAGGACGCACGCTTGGTCTCTGGATGCGGGTCCTGTCGGATCTGCCCAGGAGCCCCGGCTTAGGGGAGGTCAGTGGGTTTGTGGGTGGCATAGCCCAGAGACTCCGTGTACGCGGTGGAGGGCCTTGAACCTCTCTCCTGTGCCCCAGGGCAGAGCCCCAGAGGAGTGGAGCTGGTGCCTTGGGGGTGCCCGGGCCCCCCTTCCAGTCCGGCTGGGCCCTGAGGATGAAGGGCGCTAGGGCAGGGCCTCCCTGGGCTCCCCCACACCTGCTGAGAACACCCCTCTGGAGAGCTGTCCCCACCCCTGTCTCGGGCCACCTCGCCCCCAGGTGCGGCCCACTCACTGCCCCTCTGCCCCGTCACCCCCCCCTTACCCCACTGAACCACCTCCCAACCCAGCTCGATGATAGCGACGTGGCGCCCCTGACATCTGACCAGGCCAGAGGGGACATCCCAGCGGCCCAGACCTTTCACTCCCGCCTGCTCTGCTGCCCTTGACTCGGTCTGGCCACATCCTGTTCTCAGCCCTTTAGTATCACCTGACTCCTGGGCAGGAAGGGGCGTCCCTTCTGCCTGGCTCCAGCGCCCCTGCCACCTCCCACATTCGCCCCTGCTCCCTCTCTTTGCCCGGGGCTCCCAGCGGGCCCCTCCGGAGGCCCTGGCCTGGACTTGAGCTGGACGAAGCTTTCCCCTGAGCCTGGCACCTTCCTGCAGTGCGGGTGGCCCTGTGCCCCATCCAGCTGTACCCCAGGGCACCAAGCAGCCTGTGAGATGCCCAGGAGGGTCCGTCTCCTGCCCCACCTTCCCCAAACCCAGTGTTTCAGGGGGCCCACGGTAGCCAGACCCCTCGTCACCGAGTCACTGAGGTGCCCGCCCTGGGCATCTCCCAGAGCCTCAGCGAGCCTGCCTTGGGGGTGCCTCCATGGCACTCCGGTCCCAGGCCAGGGCTTCCACTGGCACCGCCCCACAGCCCCTTGGTCCCTGTGCTGGGTGGGGTGGCAAGAGAGTGAGTCACACCCCAACCACGGGGACCTCGGGCAAGACCCTGTGCCTCGGTTTCCTCCTCCGGAGATTTTCAGGTCCCCCCAGTAGCCAGTGCCTTGACCTCCAGCCCGCTCCCACCCCTCACCCAGGAAGCGCCCCGCCCCCTCATCACTCTCACTTTCTCCATCTGTCCCGGTCTGCAAGTCACTCCCTGCTGACCAGCCGCCCGGTCCCCCCACCTCTGTCCTTCCCGCCCCAGCCTTGGCCACACACCCGCCACCCCCTGGAAGCCACAAAGCTCAGCCATGTGTGACTGAGGTGCCAGCACGTCACCCCGCAACAAACATGCACACAGGCCTGTGAGCTGCTCGCCCGCCCCGCCGTCATGCCTTCTGTGCGTGTTGGGGGCCCAAGTCGGGTCCCCAGACCCTGATCAGTGCCGACTGCTGGAAACGGAGGGATGCCTCATGCCCCGAGCTGCTCCAAGAAGCTTCTCAGAGACAGGTTCTCTGGGCACAGCGGCAGCCCCTGGAGGGACATTCAGATGACACAGTGGCCTCTCATGGAAGGGGGCCGCCCTGTGCTGGGTTAAGGGGCACTAATTGGGCCCCCTGGCCCCTGCTGCCCACCTTCCCCCTCAGCCACTGCAGGGAGTGTCAGCACCAAGAATCCCCTACAGGCATCATAGAAAGAAGCCAAGGCTCAGAGAGGTTGGGCAGCCAGCTCTGGGTCACACAGCTCTTGACTGGGAGCCCCAAGTCAGGCTCTCAGTGCAGCCCCTGCCCCCAGCCTGTGAGCTCCTGGCTGCTCTCACAGGCCCTCCCTTGGCGGTGCTCCAGCACCAGCTTGCCCCGGGGTGGGAGCAGCCAACACCCCTCCCATACCTGCAGCTCCAGGGCCCCCCTGGGCCCACTTGGCCCTGGGGCAGGAAACTGAGGGAGGGGCTGGCTCCGGGACAGGGTGGCCGCAGGCATGGAGGGGGATCCTGAGAAGTGGGGGGCAGAGCCTAACCACTCCCTGAGAGTGGCTGCCTCCAGGCCACTGGGATGGAGTCTGCTATGGGGGTCAGGCCCACCGCCCCTCAAAAGCCTGGGCTGACAGGGACAAAGCAGCCACCCTGGGGGAGACACTGGTTTTGGGTTTATTTGGTGTTTTTTTTTTTTCTTTTTGGGTCACACCCAGCGATGCACAGAGGTTACTCCTGGCTCTGCGCTCAGGAATTACTCCTGGCGGTGCTCAGGGGACCATATCAGATGCTGGGAATCGAACCCGGGTCGGCCGCGTGAGAGGCAAACACCCCGCTGTAGTACCGCTCGAGACACTGGTCTCGGGAGCTACACAGGATGAAGGGTGGTTGGGGGCTGGGGTGGCTCACGTGCCCTGCATGATCCCCAGCACCCCCAGGTGTGGCCCCCTGGCATTCCCTTGGCCCCACGAGGAATGGCAGAAAGGAAACAGAAGCCAGCAAGCCTGCCTGGGCCTGCTCCAGCCTGAAGACCCAGAGATCAGGGGCACAGGGGGCAGACGACTAAGCCCCCCCACTGCGTCTCTCCACGTCTCTCCACCGAATGTCACCAGGAAGCGTGGCAGGAAGGGGCTCCTGCCCAGAGGCCTGGGTGGGCTACTGGGGAGAGGAGAAGGTGGCCTGGAGGAGCAGGACTCACGCGCTGGGAGTTGGTCTGTCTCCCCGCCAGGTCCTAACAGCACAGTAGGACAGGGTGGGTCTAAAGGCAGAGTTTGGACTGGCTGGGAGACTGTGGGGAGCTCAGGGAGCCTCAGTTTCCCCATTGGAGTGATGAGCCTGTCTGTCCCTCGTCTGTCCCTCGGGGAAGTGAGCTGCCCAGGGATGCAGCAAGGCCCCTCCCCCCAGGACCCACGGGCCCAGGCTCCAGAGCCTCTGGGGCTGGAGTGGCAGATGGATGCAGGGGACCGGCACCATCCCAGTGGATGTCAGCCCTCCCTGCCTTCTCACCTCTTCTGGGCCTAAAATAGAGTTGGGGTGGGGGTGGGGGGGCTGTCACAAGCCTGAGGCAGAAGCAGAGGCAGCAGGAATGGGTTTCCGGCCTCTGGCCTGCACTCCTGCTCCTGGGGCCCTGAGCTCCCAGGATGCTCTGTCTGGGGTCTACACCCCCCCACTACTCAGGCCTCTGCTTCCTGGCGTTGCGAACTGAGGTCAGAGCTGCCAGCTCCCGGAGTGGGGAGAGACCCTCTGCCCCGAATCCCAGGAGCAGGGCTGGAGTGGTGGGGGTTGTACAGTTGGGGAGGGAGGCTCGGAGGGAGAAGCTGGGGGCGCGGGAGGTGCGTTCTCAGAGATTCGCCCAGGGACGGGAGAGACAGAAATGGGGCGCCGGCTAGCAGTGGAGGACAGCGGCCGGAGGCCAAGCCCCCGTGGCCTGGCTGACCTGGCTGACAGACTCCTCCCTGGAGCCCTCCCCAAGGCAGGGGCTCAGATCCTAAGAAGGGTCTGGGTGGAGGGTGTGGGAGTGGGTGCTGTCCTGGGGCCCGTGCCTGTTCCTCCCTCCCTTTAGATCTACAACAGCCGTGGGGGGTCACAATGCTTGGGGGGGCACACGGGGCAGGGCAGGACCCCCTTCAGGTCTCACACGGCCCCCGACAGACAGTGGCCCGCCGCCAAGGCAAGGAAGGGTTCTTGGCCCTGGACCTGGCCGCCACCTGCCCCGGGGCGGTGCCTCTTTTGTCCTCCCCTGGCGGGGGCGGGGCGAAACGGGGCCGGGGGCGGGGCCTGGGGCCTGGAGGGCGGGGCCTGCGGTCGGGGAGGGGCCTGGAGGGCCGGGCGTGGCGGGGCGGCGGGGCGGGGCCGGGCTGGGGGGGTGGTGGCGGGGGCGGAGCGGGGGAGCGGCGGGGCGGGGCCGGGCGGCGGGGGGTGGCGCGGGCGGGGCCGGCGGGGGTCGGCGGGGCGGACGGGCGGGGCCGGGCCTGGCGGGGAGGGTGGCGCGGGCGGGGCCGGCGGGGGTCGGCGGGGCGGACGGGCGGGGCCGGGCCGGGCGGGGGGCGGCCGGCGGGGGGCGGCGCGGAGGCCGGGCCCGGCTCACGTGCGCGCCGCCCCGCCCGCCGCCCCGCCCCCGCCTCGCGCCGTTGGCCCCGCCCGCCCGCCGCCCGCCCGCCCGCGCCGCTCGCCGCCGCAGCCCCGGGCCCGGGGATTATGCTCGAGCCATGAGGCGGCTGCGGCGCTGCGCGACCGCGGCGCTGCTGCTGCTGCTGCCGCTGCTCCCCGCGCTCGGTGAGTGACCCCCGCGCTGCGGCGCTCGCCGCTGCCCGCAGTGCCGGTGCCGGTGCTGGTGCGGCACCACCTGTCCCCCTCCGGGCCGCCCGCCCCGGACAGCCCCCCGCCGCCGCCTGCGACTCCGCATCGTTCTGCGGGGCTGGGGGCGGGGGGGGACAGTCGTGACGGCCGGGCAGCGGCGGGGCGCCCGCCCCCTCCCCAGCGGGCGCTGCCCTGCAGGGCAGCGGCTCCTGTGTCCGCGCCGCGGGAGCGCGGGAGCGCGGGGGGTCGTGGCGCCTGTCCCTCGCGAGCCCCTCGTCCCGGGGGCAGCTGCCTGCAGCCACCACGGCCTTGTCTCCCCAGGTTTCTGCGCCCAGGCTACTGTCGGAGCGCTGCGCTTTAGGGTGTCCCCCCAACTGCGGAGCCCGGACGCCCCCGAGGTCACCGAGCCTAGCCGGCTGGTGGGGAAAAGCTCCGGGGGAGAGGTCCGACGGCAGCAGCTGGACACCAGGGTCCGCCAGGAGCCTCCGGGGGGCCCGGTGAGTGGGGCTCGGTGAGGCCCCAAGTAGGAGCCGGCCCTGGAGCCCAGAGGGGACAGGTGGGGGGTGGGGGCGCGTGCCCAGCAGCTGCCCTGAGGCTTCCCCTTCTGTGCAATGGGCGGTCAGCGGGTGCCCGAGCCTCTAGTCTCTGCGCCCACCAGCTCCGCCCGGCACCCCCCCAACCCCCGCCCGTCGCCCTGAGGATCCCACCCAGGGTGGCCGGCAGGTGTCCGGGGCTCAGGGTAGCCCTGGTCAGTCTTTAGGCATAACTGCTCCTGCCCCCAAGGAACTGATCTATGCAGAGGCTGTGCCTGGACAGTGGGGGACAGGGAGAAGCCTCAAAGGAGCACCCAGGGTGAGACTGGCCTTGTCCCCCAGTGGGCTTGCTTGGAACCGTTCAGTGCTTGCTCCTTGCCTCAGTTTCCCTTTCTGCGCCGGCAGGCCTGTTATTTTCCTTTCTATCCTCGCCGAGGGTGGAGGCCCAAAGCTCACCCGTAGAATACCAGCTCCCCTCCACCCCCCTCCCATCCTTTTCAGCCACCGGGCCCCTTCTGCCTCCCAGAGGAAGGTTAGGAACGAAGGAGATTAATTGCAATTAATAATTAATTAATATCATGTGAATAATAATCGCCCAGCTGGAATATTCATCGAGCACGCGTCAGTTCTCCAGGAGCTGCAAGCTGCAAGTTAGCCAGGCCCGCGGGGGCGGGAGGGCTGGTGGGGAAGGCCTGGCAGAAATGGAGGTGCAGGAGACTGGGGTGCAGCCCAGGCAGGGAAGTTTTGGCAACTGGGAGCAGTGGGAGGGAGGACGGAGGGACGGAGGCTGACATTACAGACATCTGCCCGGCTGGCACCTGGCCCTGCCTAATGCACTTGGTTAAAAGCCCTCAAGGGGGGGAGGGGGCTGGGGGGTGCAGGGGGGACTCGGGGAAATGGAGTGGAGCAGGAAGGCGGCATGCATAATAGATAGGCCGGCTCTCAGGACTGGCCAGTGGGAGGGGTGGGTAATGGGCTGAGGGGAGGGGGCGGGAGGTGGCCTCAGGGACTGCCCAGGCTCCCCGGAGGTCTGAGGTGGGGGTGCTGTGAGCTCAGTACCCAGGGAGGGGGTGTCCACCTTGCTTCCCTGGAACCCCTGCCCATCGGGGCAGCCCTGGGCAGTGCTGGCCAGGACGTCCTGCCTCCTGGGCCTCCTAGCTGGTATTTGAGGGGGGGTGTCTATCTTGGGGGGAGGGGTCCCCAAATAGAAGGGTCAGACATGAGGAGAATGGGGCCGGGGAGGCATGAAGGTCTGGGGGCTCTCCTGGCCCAGTTCTTCCTGGAGAGAGATGAGGTTCTGGGGTGTGAGGGGCTGTGTTCATGGGGGGAGGGCCACTGGTCACCTCCGGTGGAGCCTCTCTGGGGACAGAGTCTTCCCAGGACCCGGTTGGCAGCCCCTGGGGGTCCTCACACAGCCCTGCCCAAACCTGCCTCGGTTTCCCCCACAGCACTGCTCTCCCAGGTGCCGCCTGTGCCTGAGGGTGGGGCAGGGCTCGGGAAGGGGGGACTGGCCCCATGTCCATCTCCTCATCAGCGACTGTCCCCAAGACCAGAACTGCCTTCCGGGACAGATCAGGCACCCTAGCCGGGGCAAGGTCAAGGAAGACAGAGGGACGTATCTGTCTGCTTCCCTCCCCCGCAGGAAGGGGAAAGGGGGCCGCTGGCCTTGTCCCAGTGCCCCCGATGACCCGGGGAGCTGGAGGGGTGATGGGAATAGGCGCTTCCTGGCCCCGGCCCTGATCTGCCTCCCCAAGGTCCCTCATGCGGCTTCCGTCTCCTGGGTGGGGGCCATGGTGCCCCCAATCCACAGATGGGAGCACAGAAACGGAGGCCCACTGCGGGTCACACAGCACTCAGGTGTCTGCTTGCTCTATGATGTCCGGAGAAATTTCATGCTGGTTTGGGGACATACCCAGTAGTGCCCGGTACTCCTAGCTCTGTGCTCAGGGATCACAGTCGGTGGTGCTCAGGGGACCGTCTGGGGTTCCAGGGCTGGAACCGGGATAGGCCACCTGCAAGGCAGGCCCTGGACCCCCTGTCCTACCCCTCGGGTCCCCTGCTGCTTCCTGCGGAAGGGTGCTGGGAGGTGGGGGACTCCAGGGACCCTTTGCATCACCCTCAGTACCTGGCTTGTCCCATATGGAGGTGCCCAGAGAGGTGGGGGGCTTCCAGGTTCCCCGGAAGCTTGTAGCTGAGGGGAGACAGGCCAGTGTCGGCGGGGGGGGAGGGGGCGTCGCTCACTGCACAGGCCTATGGAGCAGCTGCCTGTGTCCTGGGGGGCCTCCCCAAGGCACAGGAAAGCTGCTCTGTGGCCACGCTTTCCCAGGGGAACCCCACTCCTGAGGAGAGAGCTTAAACAGGGTGAACGGGGACAGCATGGGGGGCCCCAAGCCTCGGGGAGGGGGCCCCCGTCCCTGAGCCGCCTGGGGGTCAGGGCCGTGTGGGCACAGTGGAGCGGGCAGCTGGGGTCAGGACTCGGATGTGGGCTGCGCCGAGCCGGCCCTGCTGGGGGCCGTGCCAGGGCCGCGCTCGGCCAGAGCTGAGGCTCTGCGGAGGCGGCTGTGGTGCCCCAAGTCTCCCAAGGCAGAGCCCGGAACCCCCACCCACACCCCAGGGTTGGCTGGAGCCTCGCATTGCCCGCAGGGCTCCCGGCTGGAGCCCCCCCCCCCACGCTGCCTTCTGTGACTCCTCGGAGGGTCTTTGGGGTCCCAGGTGCTAGGGGGCGGCAGGTGCAGCCTGTGGCTGGCGGGGCCAGGGCACCGGGGGTTTCCTGCCAGGCTCCGGGGCGAGTGAGTCCTGCACTCTCTCCAGTCAGGCTAGGGGGGCACTTTGGCTCTCCTCATGACTGCCCTGTGTGTCCCCCCAGGACCGTGGCCTGCCCTGCAGGACCTGCCCTCAGCTACAAGGTCACATCGTTCCTTGGAAGTGGCTCCCGCTGTCCTCAAGGGCGACACTTTTTGTTTGTTTGTTTGGGGTCACACCCAGCTGTGCTCAGGGGATCTTACGGGGTGCCGGGGTTCGAACCTGGGTCGGTCGTGAGTAGGGCGAGCACCCTGCCTAGGCTCTGGGCTGTATCTCTGGCCCCAAGAGTTGAAATTTTGGGGGCCCTGGAGTCGCAGTTGCCCCGAAGGCTCCCCGGGGTCCCTGCTGGGCCCCACCTCTCTGTGCCTCCCTACTGGCCCAGCTCCCCCATCAGATCACCGGACCCCCGGGTCTTTACACTTCCGATTATAAGGCACTAGTGGGGCCCAGGGCCGGAGGGATGGGGCAGGGGTAAGGTGCTCACCTCCAGGAGAGACCCTGGAGCAGAGGCAGAGACCCCCCTGAGCATCGCCAGGTGTGACTCCCCCTCCCACCACCAAGAAGGTGTCTTGGGGGGAGCGTGGCATGGGGGGCTGCGTGCAGGCTTTGCATGTGGGGGCCCAGGCACTGCCGAGTTCCTGGAGCATCCCTGGGAGACACCCCCACACACTGCCCTGTGTGGCCCCCGAGCCCCCACCGCCAGCAAAGCACGGGGGGGGGGGGCTTTCATTCAGTCCTTGGGAAGCCCATGCCGTGGCGTTTCCGTTTCCAGGAGATGAAGCAGCCCCTGAGGCCTCTGTGGGCTCCCTGGCACCTGCTCTGAGTGCGTGGGGGGCCGCAGAGGGGGCGATGCCCTGAGAGGCGGGGCGGAGCATCAGGAGGTGTGGGGTCCAGGTGGGTGGGTGAGGAGGGCGGGGCCAGGCTGTGCTGAGGAGGAGCTGGGGCGGGGGGAGCACCAGGAGCAGTGCCCGGAGGCGGCGGGGTGGGGAACCGCCAACTTGATTCTCGTCTCCCCTTCCCCGAGCTGCTGGTGTAGCCTGGGTAGAGCCCTGGGGGCGGTGTCTGTAGTTCTGGGACTAGGACGGGCCCGGCCCTGCCCCCCAGAAAACCTAGAAAGTGTCGCGCCGGCTACAGGGAAGGCACGGCCTCTGCCCCCGGGGACCCCAGCTGTTCACAGGTGCACCTGCACCCCGAGGCATGGTCCCGGTACCCACCTCTACGGGTCCCCTCACTTTGCGACACAAGTACCAGACGGTGTGGTTTGGAGGGGTGGGTCGGACCGAGCACAGGAGTGCAGGCACCTGAGGACGCAGGGGGCAGATTCTGCAGCTGCGGGCCAAGGACAGCAGAGGCCGGGTGCCCTGGGCGGTCAGGGGACGGCCAGGGGACAGCCAGGGCTGGAGGCTGGCCAGGAGCTCTTTGGCTTCACTGGAACATGGGGTGGGGGGCCAGATAGGAGAGTGAGCGGGATGAAGGCGCCGACCTTGTCCATGGCTGACCCCATATCAACTCCCTGAGTCCCCCAACCCCCAGGAGTGACCCTGAGCACCACTAAGTGTGTCCCCACTTCACTGGGGGTTGGGGTCTTGGGACTCTGGTACAGCTAGGACCCTGGGGTACATGGGCCCTGAGAGGGAGGTGGGTTGGTCTTTTCCTTTTTTGGGGGCGGGAAGGGGGCCACACTCAGCAGTGCTCAGGGGTAATCCTGACTGCACTCAGGACTCCCTCCTGGTGGGATTGGGGGGGGTTCCGGGGGCTGCCGGGGATCAACCCAGGTTGGCCACGTGCAAAGCCAGTGCCCTCCCCACTGTCCTACTGCTCGGCCCTGGGTTCTTCCTTCTGGGGGGTTGGGGTGCGGCCCTGTGGCCCCAGGAGAGTAAGCCAGCCCTCCGTGGGCGGCCCCCTCACTGGGGTCGTGGTCATCTGTCCTGCAGGGAGGGGGCCACACAGCCATTTGCCAGCGCCGGGGGCTCCTCAGGAAGTGGGGGGGGGGGGGTCCGAGGACAGGGTGTTTGCTACCCGACAGTGCCAGGATCCCCCACATGGGGGCTCAGCAAGGCTGGCGCCACGTGGAGGCCAGATGGGTTGGCATGCTGACTCCCCCCCCCCCCAGCAGCGAGGAGACTCTGCACCCTGGGACGCCCCCTTCCGCCCGCACATCGTGCGGCCCCGCATCCCAGGGCTTCCCTCTTCGTGGACCAAGGAGGGGCTCAGAGAGGTCTCAGCGTCATCCTGAGGCTGCACAGCCTGGGAGCGTGGAACCGGGACGGGCTGGTGGGGCGGAGGGCAGGGTGGTCCCAGTCAGGTGGGGAACAGGACAGGGAGTGTCCTGTTCACACAGAGGCCCGGCGAGGGGGGCAGGTGGGAGCAGAGATGGCCCTGGCCAGCGGGGCGGGGAGGCGCCCCCTCACGCCCCACTTTCTGTTTCAAGTGTGAGCGATGTTGCAGGGGCCCAGACCAGTGCGTGGAGCTGGGCTGGCCGGGCCAGCGGGGTGGGGGCGTCCGGTCCTTGAGGCTCAAGCTGCTCCCCCGCCCCCGCCCTCGGCCCACTCGCCTGTCTCCAGGCCGTCTCCCCCTGGCCTTCCCTGATTTCCAGGTCCTGAGGGTCCCTCTGTCCCGGGCCTGCCGCGCCGCCCACAGTGCAGGGGTGAGGCCGTCCTCACCTGGGCCTGGGGTTCCAGACCAGGGGGAGAGGAGGCGCAGCCCGCGGCCTCCTGGGATGCCCACGCTTCACGCCTTTTCTTTTTTTTCCTTTTTGAAGTAAAAATAGTTTTTATTTGGGAAATATGAGCACAGAGGAACTCCATGAAGAAAAAGAAAAGACTAACACGCCCCAAGGGGGGACACGAGGGACTCCAGAGTGGGGGCTTTTTTTTTTAAAACAATGTGTGTATGTGGTGTGAGCACACGTGTGTTTGGTGTGTGGTTCATATATGTGTGATGTGTGCATGTGTGGTATGTATGTGCATGCACCTATGCATATGCACATGTTATGTGATGTGTGCACATGTGTGTGCGTGTGTGTGTGTGTGTGTGTGTGTGTGTGTGTGTGTGTTGCCTAGGGCCCCAACATACTGTAGATCTTTTCAAAAGCCCACAGCTCCAGGCGTGCCCCCAGCGTTGTGCCTTTCAGGACCCCTCCTTATCCCCTGCTCCGCTCCCTGCCCCTCTTTGGGGGTCGCTTTCCCCCCAGACATGCTGACTTGGGCCTGAGTCCCCCCACAGCTGGTGCCCAGGGCTGGTGCGTTGTCATGACAACCGGTGCCTCCAGGCCCACTGCAAAGTACCCTCTGAAAAATTTATCAGGAAAACTTCCGTGTTTAAAAATTAACCATCGGATTGAAATATTAAAGATGAGCTTCTTTGGGTGAGGCAGAGTGCAGCGGACGGCGCAGGAGCCAAGTCCTGCTTCCTGAAAGTCATCCCCACTTCCGGCCGTGCTCCCTCCGCCAGCGCGCCCAGGGCAGGGGCAGGGAGGGAGGCTCTGCAGGGGCCCCCACTCCAGATCCTCTGGGGGGGCCTCCTTTTGGGGGTCATCAGGCAGGCCCATCCCCGCGGCCCCCAGACTAGATCTGGGGGGACTCAAGGCTGCCACCCGGCCTTGAGCTAAAGGGATCCCTTTAGCTGCTGGGCCGGCCCCTCCCCTGCTGCCCCTTCAGACCACCGCAAGCATGACCCCCTTTGCCTGCCCCCAGCCTGTCCACCTAGCCCGGGTGAGCTTCGTCATCCCGGCCTTCAGCTCCAACTTCACGCTGGACCTGGAGCTCAACCAGTGAGTGGCCAGGGGGAGGGGGGGCTTCGAGGAGGCGGGGTGGGGGGTGAGTGTGTGGGCTGCGAGAAGGCGGGGGTGGGTGAGTGGGGGGTGGCCCCCCGACCCCCAGTGACCCCCCTGTCCTGTTCCAGCCACCTCCTCTCCTCCCAGTACGTGGAGCGTCACTTCAGCCGGGAGGGTCCCTCCCAGCACAGCACCGTGAGTGCCTCCGCGGGGGGCCTGGGAGTGGGGCCCCCAGGAGCAGGGCGGGCGGGAGGGCTGAACCCCAGCTCTGCCTGGCCCTGGGCTGCCCTGGGAGGGATGGGGACGAGCCCCAGTGGGACTCCCAGTGGGGGCTCCGGGCCCAGCAGAGGGGGCATCTATAAATACCGCAGGAGGCTGGGTGGGGTGCTGGTGCCCTCTTGCTGTGAGGCTGGCGGTAGTGGCGCGGATTTCGGTGTGCCAGGGGTGATCTAGAGCTCAGAGCGGAACCCGCGCACTGTTCAGGGTTAGTGGTCCCCAGCATGGTTAAGAGCCACTGACACAGTCCTGCTGCCGCCTTATGGTGTAAGTGGGGCAAAGAGATCAGAGAGGGCCAGCGACCTCCCCGAGGCCACCAGCAAAGTGCACCAGGCTGGCACTGCCAGGGGCGCCTGGGACTGGAGCACCGAGCTTGCCCTCCTGCTGCTCCTGCAGGGGGCTGGGGACCACTGCTACTACCAGGGGAGGCTCCGGGGGAACCCCCACTCCTTTGCCGCGCTCTCCACCTGCCAGGGGCTACAGTGAGTAGGGGAGGGGCAGAGGGGTGGGGGCTGGGGGCGGGGAAGGGCAGACCCCCAAAGCCATGCCTGTCTGCCTGTGCAGTGGGGTCTTCTCCGACGGGAATTTCACCTACATTGTGGAGCCCCGCGAGCTGGCCGAGCCTTGGGAAGCCCCCCAGGTGGGTCCCTGTGCAGTGCCCGCTGGTGCCGCCTCCCTGCCTCGGTAACCTCAGCCTCCCTGCCCTCCTCGGTGACCCCAGCTCCAGTGTCCCCTCTGTCCCCCAAACAACCTCCCAGCTGGCTCCAGTGTCCTTTGCCCTGGTCACTCGGGGCGCCCCTGGGTCTTGATCCCGGAATCCGAGCATCCGGGAGAAGATCGGATCCCCCCTGGGAGCTCAGGCCAATTCTGGGTCACTGGGTGGGGGCAGGTGGGACTGGAGCGCTCAGCTGACCCCCAAGACTAATGCCCCCCAATCACAGGGACCCCTCCCACACCTCATCTACCGGATCCCTCTCCTTCCAGCTCCCTTTGGTTGCCAGGAACCAGGTAAGAGAGGGATGTGGGGGGCGGGGGCCGGGGCCAGCGAGGCCCCCCCCCTCACCTGTGGCCCCTCCCCAGGCTGCCTGTTTGCTGCCCCTGCCCGGCCTCCCGCAGACCTGCCCAGGCTGAGAAGGAAAAGGCAGGTAGGGGCCCGCACAGACACGGGCTGCAGACCCCCCTCCAGCCCCCCCGCCCCTCGTCTCTGGGAGGGCGCCCCTAGCCCAGGCCGCGTGCAGCCTCTGCGGGGGGCATGAGTCCCCGAGAACGCAGCCCCTCGGCCTCCCTCGGCCTGGCCAGCGCTGGGCGGGGAGGGGACTGATTCCCACCCCCCAGGTCCGCCGGGGCCACCACACGGTGCATAGCGAGACCAAGTACGTGGAACTGATCATCATCAACGACCACCAGCTGGTGAGTGGTGGGCGCCTCGTGGAGGAGGCCGGGAGGGAGCCTCCCTGCAGCCCCCTCTCTGCTCCCCCAGTTTGAGCAGATGCGACAGTCCGTGGCTCTCACCAGCAACTTCGCCAAGTCCGTGGTGAACCTGGCGGACATGGTGAGCTGCCCCCTGCGCGCCCCCCCTGCATGCACAGCCATCGGGCGTGTCCCAGAGGGCCCCTCACCCCCAGCCCCCTCCCCCTCCCCGCTCCGGGCGCAGATGTACAAGGAGCAGCTCAACACCCGCATCGTGCTGGTCGCCATGGAGACATGGGCAGACGGGGACAAGATCCAGGTGCAGGATGACCTGCTGGAGACCCTGGCCCGGCTCATGGTCTACCGGAGGGAGGGTCTGCCGGAGCCCAGTGACGCCACCCACCTCTTCTCGTGAGTCTCCCCTGCACCCTGGGCCTCTGCTGGGGGCTCAGCGTCCTGGGGGGGGGCCGCCCAGCCACCTCCCCTTTACCACCGGACTCCTAGGGCTTCCTCTCTCCCCTCTGACTGTCCCCTCCCACTGTCCCCAGCAGGCCCTTAGACACGACTCAGTGGGAACCTGCATGTGGTTTGTGGCCCGATGAAGAGGGGCAGGGCAGGGGCCCGCATGGCTGACAGCCGACCCCCACCCCCAGCTCCCCTCTCAGCGTAGGGTGTCGTCTGGGGGGAGCCTCGGCCACTGACCGCCTCCTCCTCCCAGGGGCAGAACGTTCCAGAGCACCAGCAGCGGGGCCGCCTACGTGGGGGGCATCTGCTCGCTGTCCAGGGGTGGCGGGGTGAACGAGGTGAGCTGCAGGGGGCGGGCTGGGAGGGGGCAGGGGCCCCTCTGGAGAGAGGGAGGCATCTCTGATCCGTGTCCCTCACCCCAAGTACGACAACATAGGGGCCATGGCAGTGACGCTGGCCCAGACGCTGGGGCAGAACCTGGGCATGATGTGGAACAATCACCGGAGCTCAGCAGGTACCGTGAGCTGCTCCCCCCACACCCCCTCCGGAAGGTTCCCGCCACTCGGCCTCAAGCCGCCTGCCTCACCTCCAGGTGACTGCAAGTGTCCAGACAGCTGGCTGGGCTGCATCATGGAGGACACTGGGTGAGTTGCTGGGGAAAATCAGGGAGGGAGGGTCTTGGGACACACGGACACACAGACACACATACACACAGAGCAGCTCTGGGTCCCCGAGAGTGCCCTGCCAGACACCTGCTGCACGCACGCACACACACACACACACACACACACACACACACACACACACACACAGCAGCTCTGGGTCCCCGAGAGTGCCCTGCCGGACACCCGCTGCGCGCGCGCACACACACACACACACACACGCACACACAGAGCAGCTCTGGGTCCCCGGAGAGTGCCCTGCCGGACACCCGCTGTCCTGCCTGCCAGTGACCACCGGGCGCCGCCAGAGCCCGCTTCATCCCTGCCTGGAGTGTGGGGTGGGTGGGCGGAGACTGCAGCGACATCCGGGCAGGCAGATGCTCGGAGGGACCGAGGCGCCCGGGCACCCTCCTGAACTGTGGAGGGGGCGAGCCAAGGTGCTGGCCAGGGAGGGCGCGCCGCTCCGCACCCGAGCCGGGCTCCAGCTGCATCTCCGCACCCCTGCCAGGTTCTATCTGCCCCGCAAGTTCTCGCGCTGCAGCATCGACGAATACAACCAGTTTCTGCAGGAGGGCGGCGGGAGCTGCCTCTTCAACAAGCCCCTCAAGGTACCCGCGCCCGTGGGGTGGTGGGGAGGGGGGCCTGGGCGGGCTCCGGCCCGACTCGAGACCCGCTTTCCCCGTCGGGCCCAGCTCCTGGACCCTCCGGAGTGCGGGAACGGCTTCGTGGAGGCGGGCGAGGAGTGCGACTGCGGCTCGGTGCAGGTGAGCACCCGCAGCCGGGCCAGAGGCCGGGGGCGGCCGGCGTAGGGGCGGGGGCGTGTCGGTGGGGAGGGTCGCCGCCCCTCCGCCTCCCTCCCCTGCTCCTCGCCTTCCTCAGGAATGCAACCGCGCCGGCGGGAACTGCTGCAAGAAATGCACCCTGACGCACGACGCCATGTGCAGCGACGGGCTCTGCTGTCGCCGCTGCAAGGTGCGGCGCGAGGGGGCGGGGCAGAGGCGGGAGGGGCGGAGACTGGCGTGGAGGTAGGCCAATGGGGATCTCGGGGCGGGGCCCGAGCGTCAGCGACTCGGGCCTGACGTGGGGGGGGCCCTACGTGTCCCTTCCTCAGTACGAGCCGCGGGGTGTGTCCTGTCGAGAGGCGGTGAACGAGTGCGACATCGCAGAGACTTGCACCGGGGACTCGAGCCAGGTCCGCTTGTCCCGTCGCCCTGCGGTGCCCGGGGCAAGGCCACCTACCCTCTGCCCGCTCTTGTCCAGTCCTCCTGGAAAGGGGTTCTTCCTGCTCCTGGCTCTGCCCTTCCCGTCACTGTACTCAGAGTCCCGCGGCACCTGGCGTGTGCTCGGGACCAGAGCCAATAGTCAGATATCAGCTCCAGGCCTTGCTTGTAGCTGGCCCGAGTTGGAGCCCCGGCACCAAGTGGTCTGCCAAGCACCCACCCCCACCCAAATATACCAAAGGGCTCTGAAGTCCAGGGGTTACGTGCCAGGTGCTTTTGCACAGCCGTGAAGTAGAGCAGGAAGCCCAGGGACTCCTGGCAGGCTCTGGGATTTGCTGATCCATGTGATTTGTTCTCAGAACCAGACCTCAGGTCCTTGCCTCCTGCAGAACCCTGTCACAACCTTCCCGGGGTGGGGTGGCCTTGGAGACCCCCCATTGCTCCCCTCCTCACTGCTGCTGTGCTCAGCGCAGCCCCTCTCTCCACAGTGTCCCCCGAACCTGCACAAACTGGACGGGTACTACTGTGACCATGAACAGGTAGGAGGGAGCTGGGGCGCCCGGGGGCCTGGCTCCTCACAGCCTCGCCTCTCATTGGGCCCTCTCAGTGTCTCTGTCCTCTGTTTCCTGCTGACCCCTTAGGGCCGCTGCTACGGGGGCCGCTGTAAAACCCGGGAACGGCAGTGCCAAGCACTCTGGGGCCATGGTGAGTCTCTGGTGCCTGCAGAGGGACCAGTTCTAGCCAGAGAGGCTCACAAATGTGTGACTCCCAGGGCCCCGGGGTCAGCCAGACCACTGGAGGTCCCGAGGGAGTGGGTTTGGGTGACACCCTCTGCTCTTTGTCCCCATCATCACCTGCAGGGGCCGCCGACCGCTTCTGCTATGAGAAGCTGAACGTGGAGGGGACAGAGCGGGGGAACTGTGGGCGCAAGGGGTCAGGCTGGGTCCAGTGCAACAAACAGTGAGTCACCTGGGCGCTGGGGGGGTGCCGCCCGGCTCAGAAGCGAGGACTTGGTGTGGTGGGCCGCAGAGGCCCGCCAGTGAGGCCTGAGGGGGGATGTGCTGCTGGGGAGGGAGACGCCGTCTGGGGCTGAGGTCAGCCATGGGCTACTCTGGCCCCCTGCTGCCCCGACAGGGACGTGCTCTGCGGCTTCCTCCTCTGCGTCAACATCTCTGGAGCCCCTCGGCTGGGAGACCTGGGGGGAGACATCAGCAGTGTCACCTTCTACCATCAGGGCAAGGAGCTGGACTGCAGGTGCCAGCCTGGGCTGGGCTTGGAGGTGTGGGGTGGGGGGCTGCGGGGTGGGGGACATAGGGCTGAGCGGGCCAGCACCCTCTCCCCAGGGGCGGCCACGTGCAGCTGGCCGACGGCTCTGACCTGAGCTACGTGGAGGACGGCACAGCCTGCGGCCCCAACATGCTGTGCCTGGCCCACCGCTGCCTGCCCGCCTCCGCCTTCAACTTCAGCACCTGCCCTGGCAGCGGCGAGAGGCGTGTCTGCTCCCACCACGGGGTGCGTCAGGAGGCAGGGGGCGGGGTGGGGGAGAGTCGCACGGGGAGAGGGGGTCCAGAGACCTCCCGTGACTGCTTGATCCCCTGCCCGTCCCCCCTCCCAGGTCTGCAGCAACGAAGGGAAGTGTATCTGCCAGCCCGACTGGACGGGCAAAGACTGCAGCATCCACAACCCCCTGCCCACGCCACCACCCACGGGGGAGACGGAGCGCTACAAGGGTGAGGCTGCCGGGCGGGGCGGCGTCTGTGCCCCTCACGGTCTCTGGCCTCGCCAACTGAGCCCTGCCCCCCCCTCCCAGGTCCCAGCGGCAC
This sequence comes from Sorex araneus, assembly GCF_027595985.1. NCBI lineage: Eukaryota > Metazoa > Chordata > Mammalia > Eulipotyphla > Soricidae > Sorex > Sorex araneus. The sequence continues at coordinate 221,676,181 of NC_073304.1, read as the reverse complement.
CAACATCATCATCGGCTCCATCGCCGGCGCCGTCCTGGTCGCAGCCATCGTGCTGGGCGGCACGGGCTGGGGATTTAAGTAAGACACCCCGTCCCCTTGTCCCCTGCACCCCGGGGTCCTCCAGGGTTGTCAGGGCCCCCCGGTTGCTGGCGTTCAGGGGGCCTGTGTCCTGGTCACCCTTAACAGCCCAGGGATTTCACAGCCCCCCTCCCCCCGAGCTCTGGGGCTGCCAGGATTCCAGGCGGCGGATCCTCTCAGTTCCTTTCTCTGGGGACCCCAGACTGTCTCGGGGCGCTGGGTCTCCCCAGGACGCCCCTGAAGGCTCCTTTCCTCTCTCCTTCCTTCCTCTCCGTGGCTCCTGAAGAAACATCCGCCGAGGAAGGTACGACCCGACCCAGCAGGGGGCAGTGTGACGCCGGCCACGTCATCCCTCCCGCTGTCCCTGTGTCCCATCTCATCCGTCACCGCATTCTGTGGATGGGGAGCTGGGGGCCGACCCCCGCTGCTGTCACTCCGGGGGTGGGAGAAGCCGCTCCCGGAAGACGTCCCCCTTGGCCTGCCCCCACCTTCGTCCCCCCCTGCCCTCCCCGGGGTCAGACCCCCCGGCCAGATGGAGCTGGGCACTGTGTCCCCCGCAGTCCGGCCCCGGGGCAAGGCGCCCCCTTCTGCGTCCCATCTGTCGTGTGTTCCATGTCGCCGCTGTCTGACCTCCCACCAGACCCCTCCCTGGCCAGCCTGTAACTTGCTGTCCCCGGCCCAGCACGGACCCACCAGGGCCTGGCTCGGGGGCGCTCCCTCTGGGCCTGCCTTCTGCCCCGCGCCCCTGACACCCCGTCTCCGTTCCAGGTCTGGAGGGGCCTAAGGGCCACCCCCCTCCCTCCACGGCTGGCGCCCACCGTCTCCACCCTGAGCTGCGAGGCCGCCGCGCCCAGCCACGGAGGGAGGCTCCGTGCATATGTCTTCCGGGCCCAGCCCTTCAGCCCTGCCCCGAGGGGGCGGTGCGGGGGGCCGGGGCCCTCCCCGCCACACCACCACCAGGGTGGACTGGGCCTGGAGGTCACTCCTCCGGTCCCCCACCCTACCTCATGCGGCTCTGGCCTCGCCCGCCGCGCTCCCTGTGTGAATGTAGCTTCCATCCCATGGATCCCTCGGCCCCGCGGGAAGGGGCGGCCGCAGGGGGACCCGGAGGCGGCCCAGGACGGGCCCCTCTTCAGAACCAGGTGGTGGGAGCAGGGGGAGGAGCCTTCAGGGACGAGTGTACCCCCGGGAGCCAGGCAGGGCGGGCACATGTGGTCTGGCACAGGTGAGGCCGGGCCTGCCCCTCTGCCAGCCGCTGGCCCAGACAAGGTCCAGCGCCAGCTCGAACCAAAGCTGCCTGTGCCGCGCCCGGCCGAGGGCAGGGAGGGCAGGCAACCTCGTGTGGCAGAGGGTCATCACCGGCACAGCGACCCGCTGCTGTCCTGCCAGCAGGCATGTGATGGGGGGTCAGAAGAAAGTCCCTGGAATAAAATGTCACCTTCCCCCTCTCAAGGGAGGTGACTCTGGGGCGACTCAGGGTTTGGGCACCTCCGGTGCGGCTCAGAGCTCCCGGCTGGGCCATTTTTCCCAGGGAGAAGGCGGGGGGTGGTGGGCGAGGGGGGGGGGACCGGGGCGGGATGGGGGGGATCAGTGCCTGGAGAGGCCAGGAAGGAGAAGCGGATCACAGGGGCAGTCCTCGGCTGCTAGAAAAGCCCCCCAGCCTGCGGACCCTCCACTCCCACCTCACTCCAGGACCAGGTAGTGAAACTGCAGCGGGTTCCCCGAGGGCTCCGTCCCCACCTCAGCACCCCCACCGCTCTCAGCGGGGACAGGAGCTCCTGCTGGTGGGACCACCAGATGGATGAATGCCCCTCTCCCCTGGAGAGGCCCCCAGGTTCGGCAGGGGGTGCCGGATGCCCCAGGACCTTCCAGCTGCATCAGTCCCTGTCACTGGGGGGAAGGGCGCCCGGATGACCTCACCACCCACCGGGACAAGGGTCTAAGCCCCACGGACAGACGCTGGGGGCGGGCGCCCACTCCCAGAACACCTCAGCACATCATGGCACTGCCCGAGCGAGGGGTGGGTGGGCTACCCCTTCGCCAGCTCTGCTCTGCCAGCCCTGGGGGGTGGGGGGGGACAGGTGAGGGCCCCTTGCACTTGCCCTGCTGCATCCATGTGGTGGTGGGGGGGGGCAGAGTGCACCCCTCCGGTGTCCCGCCTGAGGGCTCCCTGCTGTCTGCCCCGCCCCCGCCCCGTCCCCTGGCAGGGCCTGGAGGAAGGAGGGAAGCAGCCCCCCCCCCCCACAGCATCCTGTAAATATGTCCTGGGCTGGGCCGGGCCGGGAGCGGAGACAGACGCTTCGATTAAAGATCATGTTCTTGGGCTTCCTCGGAGCTCACACCAGTGGCCTCTTGTTGTCTGTGAGTGGCCGCCGGGTCACCTGCTCTGGGGACATGAGTTGGGGGTTACTGGCCGAGGGCAGCAGTGCCCAGGCTGATGGAGCGAGCGAAGGTGTGGGTCTGTCTTCAGAGGACGGGGATTGGCGGGCCTGGGCCTGGCTTCCTTCCTGTATCTCCCCACAAAGTAAACTGCACCGCCCCCCACTGGACTGAGAGCATTCTCCGCCCCAAAAGGCCGGGGTCCCACATCCTCTTTCTGCCAAAGCCAGAGACAAGATGCCTGGCTGGCCTCCCTCGAGGCTCAGGAAAACGCCCAAATGTCCCTTCCGGCCGCAGGGGCGTGAGCCGGGCCCGGAGACTCAGCTCTTTTCCTGCCTCCGCTGCCCGGGAGTCTGGGCCCATCCCCTGGGGATTCCTTCCTGCCCCTTTGCAAGCCTTTGGGCTCCAGTGTGGCTCTTCGTGGGAGAGAGAAGGCAGGCCGGCCGGCAGGGGCGTTGGGTGGGCAGGCAGGCAGGTCATTGCAGATGAACTGCCCCCCAGTTCACTGCAGAGTGGGGCGCAGGCCTGGATTCCTTGTGGGGTGCCTCTGCACCCCCGCCCCCGGACATGGGGCCATGCTCTGTCTGCAGCACCAGGCCAGCTTCCTCCCAGGAGGCTCCCAGGTGCCTGGCCACCATCTGAGTGACAGTGTGGCCTAAAGTCTGGGCCCCCGCACCCAGAGGCACTTTCCCCCAGGCTCCCGTGCACACGTCCGCCCCGTCTGGACTTTCAGCCTTGACGGGCCACACGGGGTTGCTGATGGGAAAGAGGCCCGAGGCAGACGGCGGCAGGAGTCAGTCCTGGGCTTTGGGGTCTGGTCCACCACCCCGCTGCTCATTAGCTGTGGGTGCACCCCAAAGTGTCGGGCGCTGTGGAATAGCGGGACGGGGTGCTGGAAGGCAGAGGTCCTCTGCCCTCGGGGTCCCCTAGGGCCCAGGACCCGCCCCTGCCAGGGCAGAGTCTGGGCGGGAAGGAGGCATTATACCGCTCCCCGGGAAGGTGCTCACGGCTCCAGCGCGCGTGGCAGCCGGTCCTGCGAGTTCCAGGAAGTGGGGGTCGGAGGGGCTCCCAGGAGCCACCGAGCACAAGGACTCCCCAGGCGCTTTTTCAGAAGTAGGAAATCTTTGCCCCGATCAGCCCTGGCAGTTTCGGTCCCTCCCCTCGGCCTGTGTTTGCGGCTGGAGATTCCCAGGTGGGTCCGGGGGGCAGAGCCTGTGGTTTCTGCTCAGGGGCAGGCAGGCAGGAGCCGAGTGGGCACTGCGCAGCTGCTGAGAACCGCAAGGGCCCTGGGTGGCAGCGTGTGAGGCCCCAACAAAGCAACCCACACCCAGCGGGGGGCAGGGAGACGGTGCCAAGGGCTGGGCGCAGGCGTGGTGCCTGCACCAGAACTGGGCGTGGCCAGTGGTCCCCACCAAACAGGTGAGAAAGGACAACTGGCTGGTGCCACGTGTCCTTCCAGAGGTGGCGCTCCGACCATCCTTGGGGGTAGCTGCTTGGAGCCACAGCACCCACAAGCCTCTGGCATAGCGCTGCGTAGAAGGGGGCCAGGTGCCACTTCCCAGACAGCTGCCACCACCACTGATGCTTGGTTGTCCTTTAAGGCTGTTCGTGTGATCACACGGGCCTCAGGCTGAAACCAAGGTGGCCTGCCCCAGGGTGGAGGGACGCTCCGGGCTCAGGCTCTGGGCCCCTGCTGTCCTCCTGGACAAGCTTTGGTGGGGGGTCTGCAGTGTTAACTCCCCAGCCCCTCATGAAGAGTCCTGGCTTTCAGCCAGTTTGCAAGGGGACTGGGAAGAGGGAGCAAAGGGCAGAGCACAGGCTTCGCATGCTCTGGATCCCACCCCCGCACCTCTCAGTCCCCAGCGCTGCCACATGCACTGTTGCACTGTCATCCCGTCCTGTTGTTCATCGATTTGCTCAAGCGGGCACCAGTAATGTCTCCATTGTGAGACTTGTTGTTACTGTTTCTGGCATAGCGAATACGCCACGGGGAGCTTGCCAGGCTCTGCTGTGCAGACGGGATACTCTCGGTAGCTTGCTGGGCTCTCCGAGAGGATCGGAGGAATCGAGCCTGGGTCAGCCGCATGCAAGGCAAACACCCTACCCGCTGTGCTATCGCTCCAGTCCAGCACTGCCACGCAGAGACTAAAAAAATGTAAGTAAGGGGTGAAAAAATAGGACCCCTTACTTGCTAAGGGTTAAGACGCTTGCCTTGCCTCCTGGCAACCCAGTGAGAGTCTCTGCATCGCGTGGTTCCCAAGCACCAGCTCTCGGGCTGTCCTGGGGAACTGGGCTTCAGCCTGGGTCTCAGTGATCTTTGGGGTAGACACAAAACCATTCCCTTAGAGATGTATCCCCTGGCATGTGCACAGCAGGAAGCTGTGCCTGACACTGCCGTGGCAAGAATGGGGGTAAGCGGGTCAGAGCGACAGCCCTGCGGGTAGGGCATTGGCCTTGCACACGGCCCTCCTAGGTTCAATCCTCTGCATCCGCCAGGTCCCTGGAGCACAGCCAGGAGTAATTCCTGAATGCAAAGCCAGGAGTAAGCCCTGAGCACTGCCAGGTATGGCCCATAAAAAGCCCCTCCTCCCAAACGGGGATGAGTGTCCTGGTCCCCTGCTGCCCCCACCATCAGCACTTCCGGAGGCATCAGAGGAATCAGCTCCAGGCCCCCTCTCTCCACAGAGCCTGGGAACACTGGGGGGAGGGGCAGGCCCTATTCACAGAGAGGGAAGCGGTGGGTGGAGCTCAGGGAAAGGCACCCGGGAGCCTGTTCACCGGCTCTGCCTCTGCCTCTCGCGTAGGGGTGTCCCCACGCAGCCCTAGGGGTGCTGTTGGGGACTCTGCTTGCCGCCCAGTCAGGTTCCCGTCCCGCAGCCCAGACAGCAGAGCCTTGAGGAAAGTCTCTGCTGGTCCATCACAAGCTCCTCTCCAGGGCTCGGCCCTTTTCCTAGGGCTTCATAAGCGCCCAAAAGTTAGTGTTTACTTTATTGGCCAGCTGGGGCAGCTGGGACAGTCAGTCTCTTAAGGTGAAAGAATCAGAAGGGTTGGGTTGGGGTCTCCACATGGTCACCCAGGTACATAGCGGGGAGTGGCCCCTGAGCACCACTGGGTGTGGTCCAAAAATGGAAGGAAGGAAGGAAGGAAGGAAGGAAGGAAGGAAGGAAGGAAGGAAGGAAGGAAGGAAGGAAGGAAGGAAGGAAGGAAGCGGGAGGGACGGAAGGAAGGAGGATCTGTGTCATTAAAAGGGAACTAAAATCTGACTTATTCTGACAACTGCAGAATCAGAAGATAAGAGGAAAGTAAAGGGGCTGGAGCAATAGCACAGCGGGTAGCGTGTTTGCCTTGCACCCGGACGACCCAGGTTCGATTCCCAGCATCCCATATGGTCCCCCGAGCACTGCCAGGAGTAATTCCTGAGTGCATGAGCCAGGAGTAATCCCTGTGCATCGCTGGGTGTGACCCCCCAAAATAAATAAAATAATAAACTTAAAAAAAAAAGAGGGAAGTAAGAAACATCCGTGTATGGGAGCCAGAGATAAAGTACAGTAGACAGGCCACTTGTCTTATATATGGATGATTCTAGTTCAATCTCTTACAGTCCCTTGAACACCACCAGGTGTGATTCCTGAGCACAGAGCCAGGAGTAAGCCCTGAGCACCACCTGGTGTAGCCCAAACATTTAGAAAAACAACACACCCATCTTTGTCTCTGTAAATTCCGACAATAATGAAAAACCATGTAAGAAAACAATTTCGGGGCCGAGTAGGACAGAGGTTCAGGCACATGACATGTATTCCACTGACACGGGCACCTCCTACAGTCCCGCAAGCACTGCCAGGAGGGGTCCCTGAGCACAGAGCTAGGACTAGCCCGAGAGCACTGCAGATGTGACCCCGCCCCCACAATTCTCTCCGGAAACATCCTGGGTCAGTCACCGTCCTCCCTATGTCCAGCCTCCGCCTCCTCAGGCTACTGACCCTTTGTCTAGCTGTCCTCATGGGCATCCCAGACCTTCCCCTGTGCACCCACATCCCTCTGAAAGCTTCTCCCAGCAGAAACCAGGCGCCGGGCTCCGGGCCCGAGCCAGAGCACGCTGGGCCAAGTCCCGCCCTGGAGAGGAAATCTAACTTCCAGGCGAGTCGGGAAGATCACCGGGCATCAGCGAAGCATACTCACTCCACACTCCCTCACCTTCCTCTTACCAGGACGGGCCCAGGCCTGTGTGTAGGTACTGAAATGGATAGCGTTAACTGGGTGAAACACAAAATGACTTTCGATGTGCCAGGGAGATGGTTCAAAGGGCCAGAGTACCTGCTTTGCCTGTGGGAACCCCAGGTTCCACCCCCAGCATCACCTGGGCCCCCAAGTGCCAAGCAGAGAATAGCCCAACTGTGCCCCAAACCCCAAGCAGGGAATAGCCCAACTGTGCCCCAACTGTTTTAAGGAAGGTGCCAAAACAAAATGGTCCTTGTTCCGAGGATGCATCACATGAAGATACGAGACGGCACTGGCTGGAGGGACCCTGCGACCACCCTTTACCATCTATGTAGTCTTGTTTTTTGGGGGGGCTACATCCCGAGGTGCTGGGGACCCACACAGGCTTCCCGCATGCAGGGCCTGCTCGTGGGGCATCTGCACCTTCTCCCCGCCACCTTGCTCTCTCCTCTTGGGTGCTGCAAATTCACTCTGAGGGAACCGCTCACCTAGACCGGGCTACGCCAGGGCAACAGTGTTGCGAGCAGCGAAAGCACAGCTGGTCTGCACATCTGGGCCTGTGCAGCACTCTGAGACACAGGAAGTGAGGAAGCACATTGGAGAAGGTTCTAGGTTGACCCATGCTTAGGAGAAATCTGTGGATTTAGAATTCACAAAAATGGGCCACTGGGGGAGAGGAAGTAGGGGAGAAGGGGGATTTATTTTTCGAACATTTAATACTTTTGGTAGGTTTTTTTTTATACTTCCCCCACTCCCGCCCACCCTAAGTGCTCAGGGCTTACTTCTGGCTCTGTGCTCGGGGGGACCATATATGGTGCTGGGAGTGGCACCCAGCTCAGCTGTGTACAAGGCACATGCCCCACCTGCGGCAGTACCTCTCTACCCCACTACAAACTTACTGTGAACACTCACTTCCCCAGTCCCTGGCAATCACCTTTCTGATTTGTTTCCATTATGTGGACTTCAGATCTCTCCTAGAAGTGGAATCACCCTGTCCTCATCATTTGACAGACCTGTTTTATTTAGCACATGCTCAAAGACTGAATAGGTAGTACAGCTTGCTTTGTATATGGTTGACCTGGGTTTTGTGGTAGTCCACAGATGGTCCAAAAAGTTCACCCAGGGGGCTGGAGTGATAGCACAGCGGGTAGGGCGTTTGCCTTGCACGTGGCCGACCCGGGTTCGAATCCCAGCATCCCATATGGTCCCCCGAGCACCGCCAGGAGTAATTCCTGAGTGCATGAGCCAGGAGTGACCCCTGTGCATCGCTGGGTGTGACCCAAAAAAGCAAAAAAAAAAAAAAATCAAAAAGTTCACCCAGTGACACCCCCTTTTATTTTTATTTATTTTGCTTTTTGGGTCACACCTGGCGATGCACAGGGGTTACTCCTGGCGATGCTCAGGAGACCATATGGGATACTGGAAATAGAACCTGGGTTGGCCGAGTGCAAGGCAAACGCCCTACCCACTGTGCTATCACTCCAGCCCCTTTATTTTTAAAGGCTGGATTATATAGTGCATTGTATGTAATCAACCACATCTGAGTCACTTGCCTAATAGAGGATATCAGGCTGTTTGTACCTCTTCACTATTGTAACAGGCATCTAAACACCTAGATGACTCTGCTTTCAGTTATTATATTTTTTTTTACTTTCCGTGTCACACTCAGCAATGCTCAGAGGTTACTCCTGGCCCTACACTCAGGAATCACTCCTGGCAGTGCTCAGGGGACCATATGGGACGCTGGATTGAACCTGGGTTGGCCATGTGCAAGGCAAACGCCCTACCCGCTGTGCTATCACTCCAGCTCCTATTTTCAGTTCTTCTGGATATGGAATCAGAAGCACTGATAGATTTTGCGGGGGAGGGAGGGGTGTCTCCCAAGAGGTGCTCAAGAGGTCTGGGAACTCTACTGCCAATTCTCAGGTTCCGAGAATGCACTGCTGTTTAGGTGCTACAGCAGGGCTGGGACTCAAACCCTGGCTGGGGGAACTTTCACCCTAACTGCTGTACTATCTCCCCGCCCCACAAGACTGTGGAGGGGCGCAGGCAGCGTCTAGTTTATACTCACCACTTTCCTACGAGTTGACTAAAGCCTTTTCCATCCTCTCTGTAACCAAACCTCACCGCTCGTGCCTGAGCTGAATCGGGGTAGAGCTGCCAGTTTTAGCAAATAAAAATATAGGACACTGTTATATTGGAATACTGGATAAACAGAACCTAAAAAATATATGTAAATACACCCTGTGCAATATAATCACTATGGACAGGAATAAAAGAAAATGCTGAATTTTTCTTTTTCGGCATAACCAGGCACCCTGCTTTTTTCTGGGAATCCCAGGCTCACGGAGGTTAGCTAGCCCGACTGCCCCTGCAGAACCAGGTGCTCTGCCATGTACTAGCACTAGCTGGTCACTGTTGCTCGGCTCCTGAGGACACCCACACAGCTGTGCATTAGCTCGTACCGATGCCGAGCACCCAGCAGCCTTCTCTGAGCCACTTTTTTTTTTTTCTTTTTTGGGTCACACCTGGCAATGCACAGGGGTCACTCCTGGCTCTGCACTCAGGAATTACCCCTGGCGGTGCTCAAGGGACCATATGGGATGCTGGGAATCGAACCTGGGTCGGCCGCGTGCAAGGCAAATGCCCCACCCGCTGTGCTCCAGCCCCTCAGAGCCACTTTCTAGGCCCCTGCAGCTATTCTGAAGTGGTGGCTTGCGTGGTGCGCGTGGTCTCCTGGTGGTGAGCTAGAGCAAGGGACTGGCGGCGCCAGCACACACAGCTGCCCTTCTCAGCCCACAGCCCGCTGGGACGGAGCAGCAGTCACGACTGTCCGCCCACACCCTGAAGCCCTACTTCCCATCCAAAAGGGATGAAAATAATTCACTGACCATCTGCACTTACTGTTCCCAGGGCCACGGCCACTAAAAGCTACATCTGGGGCCACATACCCAGCGGTGCCCAGAGGACCAGCTGTTGCTAGAGATCAAACCTGGCAAAAATACAATCCAGCCCTTTGAGTCATTTCCCCGGCCCCCGCTACCCTCTTCTGGTTGGTTTTTGGCATCTGGCGATGCTTAGAGGTTCCTCAGTGTTTCGGGGACCATGCGGTGTTAGGGACGGAACCTCTGGCCTCCCTCGTGCCAAGCCCGTGCTCCAGCCCAGTATGAGCTCTCCCTTCCGTCTATTTTTTTGACCACACCTTGCTGTACTCATGACTTGCTCCTGGCTCTGTGCTCAGAGGTCGCTCCTGGAAAGGTTTGGGGGCCCGTAGGTGGTGGCAGGGTTGAACCTGGCTGTGTGCAAAGCAAGTGTCTTACTTGCTGGACAATCTCTGCTCCTTCCCTGGCGATTTCCTTCGAACCAATCCAGGCACTAAACCACCCTCACCAACAACGCCGGGGGAGAGTGGGCCTGTGGCAACGGGGGTCAAACTCAGGGTGGGACTCACCACCTGGACCACAGCCTCAGCCCCCTGGAAGCCCCACTCCATGGGTGGGCCAGCCGGCAGCCAGAGGCCGAGGCCCGCGCTGCTCTGGGCGGCGCCTGGGCAGACTCTGTACCAGCCTCCGCCTGCTGGGCACGGCCACAGCTGCCACTTGCTTTCCAAAAATGGGCCAGGCCAGCGGAGCTCTGTCAATGCCTTTCAGTGTTCCCTAGGCAAAGATAAAATTTTGTTTCCACAAGAATACACAGACCAAAAATAAAACGGAGACAACCCCTATCTCGTCTGTGCGGCTCTCTCCCGCGGGCAGGGCCCCTTCAGGTCACTGGCCATGCACTGACGCTGGTTATCAACAGTTGCTCCGCTGTCTTGCCCGGAGTTGAAGGCTGTCAGCTGGCCTGGCCTCGGAGAGGACACCGAGAGTCGAGAGCGGACAGCGCAGTTTGGAGGCTCCGTCTTCCCTGAAGGCACTAGGAGCGAACTTCGGTTTTCCTTCACGGCCTCCTGCTCTGGCGTAGAGCCAGAGCTAGTTAATGTCAGGCGCGTGTGCAGGGCTGAGGGGACAGGAGAAACGGAAGCCTGTCACCACGTCCCCCTTCCCTTCCCTGCTGTTTCACAATCCTGTGCTGTTTTCTCTTCATACATTCCTCTAGGATGCTGCTACACGCAGGGTGGAGGCACCCTCAGTCATGACACGGACTCTCATTTACACGCAAGGCGGGAAGGTGTTTCTCAAGGGCTCAGTCACTCACAGGCGGCCTGGATCCACATCAGGCTGCCTGGAAACTTAGGAATGTCACACTTTTCCTAACAGTCCCCTGCCCAGCCATGCCCCGAGTAATTCATGGTTTCACCCATCCTGGTGAGTCTCCGAATTCTGCACTGGACTCTCACTCCAGAGAGTGGTTTAACCTGTCTCCAAACAGATAAAAAAATAATTCTTTCCCCTTTGACGCTAGCTCTCACCTGAAGTGATTTCCTTCCCCAAAGCGAAACGGTCCTCAGGCAAGAGAGACAGTGCAGTAGGGTGCCTGCGTTGTATGTGGCTAACGGGGTTCAATTCCTGGTACCCCATATGGTCCCCTAAGCCCCAGTAGGAGCTGAGCACAGAGCCAGGCATAAGCCCTGAGTGCAGGGAGGGACAGAGAAAGGGAGGGAAAGGAAGGACAGAGGGCCACCCAAAGGGGCTGGGATAGAGTACAGATGTTTGGGCAATGCCTGGCTCATGACCAACCCAGGTTTAATGTCTAGCACCACATGGTCCTTGAGCGTTGGAAGCTTCCAGAACTGCCAGGCTGGCCTGGGTATCTGGACCCTGTGGGCCCTGCGGAGCACTTGTACTAAACGAATGGCCCAGTTGGCTGAGACTTGCCTGTGGGGCTCCCAGACCCTGCTCCCCTCAAAAGCCCCAGAGGGCTGGAGAGATAATATTGTACCTAGAACGTTTGCCTTTCATGAGGCCAGCCGGGATTGGATCCCTGACATCCCATATAGTGCCCCAAGCACCACCAGAAGTGATCCACGAGCGCAGAGCCAGGAGTAAGCCCGAAGCATCACTGGAAGGGGCCCCCAAAACAAACAAAAGAATCTACAGTTATGGTGGCATCTTATATAAATGATACAACGGTCATCTTTGGGGAAACTGCTGTAGCACATTACAGCCTTCACAAGGATGAATCTCTCTTCTCCCCTCCACCTGGGGGGAAGCCCGAGCAGCAGCTTCTGCATATTTCCCTAGAACAAGAGCAACGGCTACTAGGTGGAGCCTGGGGAACTCCAATGCAGTCCTCAAGTGCCCTCAGCAAGCCTCTAGCTCTTCAGGCCTGTGCTACACTGTAGCACTATTGTCCCTGGATTTGCTCCAGTGGGCACCAGTAACATCTCCATTATGGGACTTGTTACTATTTTTGGTATATCAAATACTCCACGGGTAGCCTGCCAGGCTCTGCTGTATGGGCAGCGTACTCTCGATAGCTTGCCAGGCTCTCCGAGAGGGACTGAGGAATCGAATCCGGGTCGGCCACATGCAAGGCAAACGCCCTCCCCGCTATGCTATGGCTGATTCAGTCCACGGCCTGTGCTACCTGGCTCCAATCTGGAATAACTAAGAGGCAGACCCTAAACGTGTCTATTGAGATGGATATAAACTCTTAAAATCTAGTTCTATAAACTGTTTTACAAGCAATACAAAGTGTAAGTTTGATATCAATTCCCTCCCAGCTATCAGTCTATCCAGACGGCAAACCTACCAAAGAATCCACTCTCCAAACAGGCAGCGCACACGCTCACTACCAAACAGGGTTGTCTGGACAGCTGCCTGTGGCTGAGGTGGGCTGTGCGACCGGCCAGTCCGCTGTCCTGTGTCCGTGGGGGACAGAGGGCACTGCTGCAGTGATGCAGCGTTCCGCTCGGCCCTCTGCCACTCTTCTCTTCCCAGGAGGCTGGACGGTGTCTGTGGAAACAGTCCTGATAGAAATTAATCCTTTTGGAGGAAAGGCCTGAAGAAGCAAAGGGGGCCAGAGACAGGGTCTGTTTCCGACCTCACAGCCTTCCCCTCCTCTCTCCCGAGGCCACCTACCTGCCCTCCCCAGATTATGTTGCCACAAATACACTCATCTACTTTTAACACAGCAACCTCAGAGGACTCACTGAGGCTGAGCTCCTTTCTTCTTTTTCTCCTTTTTGGGTCACACTCGGCGATGCTCAGGGGTTACTCCTGGCTCTGCACTCAGGACTCACTCCTGGCGGTGCTCAGGGGACCATATGGGATGCTGGGAATCGAACCCGGGTCGGCCAAATGCAAGGCAAACACCCTGCTCGCTGTACTACCGCTCCAGTCCCTCACTTCCTTTCATTGTTGTGGCCATCCTGGGGTGAGGGGGGCAAGCAGGGCCACACCCAGGGGTGCTTAGCGGGCTCAGGCAGCCAGGACTGAACCTCGGGCCTCACAGATGCCAAGGCATGTGCTCCACAAAAAAGGCTATCGTTTAAGCCCAAACTTCTAAAATTTCCTGCACATACATTCCCACTGAGATCAACTTACAGATGAACGTATGAGAAGAGATTTTAGGATCAAGTTCTCTGTATAAACTATTCAGCTCCTGAGTGCTATTTCATACAAAGAATAGGGCAAAAATCCTCATTTTGACATTTCCTGGCAGCTGACTTTTCAAGTTTTGGAAAAAGATGCACAGACCACAAATAAATCTTCTCAACTGTATTTGGAACTGACAAAACATTTGAAACAGACAAAATCTCTAGGGACAAGGCCCGGAGCACAGAGCCTGTCCCTATCATAAAGTCTGACACCAGCTGTACAGAAAATCGGCAATTGATCTTTGGCACTAAAGTGGATAATCCCTTAGCTCTTCATACAAGATTCAGGCTGCATACCACATATTAGATTGCTGGTAAAAATGTTCAAAGTCCTAGCTAACATTTTTAGTATCAATATGCTAAGCATATCTAATGCCTAGTGCCTAAGATAGAGACTTTTATAATAGATTTGGGTTTATTTTGGTCACACCCGGCTGTCTTCAGAGCTTACTCCTGGCTCTGTGCTCAGGGATCACTCTTAACAGGGCTAGGGGGACCATGTGGGGTTCCAGGAATTGAACCCAGGTTGGCAATGTGCAAGGCAAGCGCCTTACTCGCTGTACTATTTCTTGGGTCCTGTAAGAGATTTATTAAAGAAAACACAATTGAAATTACAATTAAAAGAAATTTCCCCCCAATCTTGGAAGTATATAACAAAATGTTTTGATGGTTCAACCAGCCAATCCTGAAACATAGAACTCCTATTATTTCCGTAGGTATTTTACATAGGAAAACTTTCTTTCATTTGCACTCCTGGATTTTGGAAGGCTATGGATTGCTTCGCTGAAATATTTGATACCATTAATAGTAATGTAAAATTATTAATCACTGGCTAAAACATCTTGAAAAAATTGATAATATTAACTTGGACTGTGCATGACCAAACACACATTATAAAAAACACAACTACATTATGGATAATAAAATCTTTAAACTCTCCATGATGTGTGGTCAGAACAAGTGACAAGTACTCAATTCAATCTCAAATTCGAAGTTTGATGGTGTCCGTGAATTACTACAGATTATGATATGAAGGTGAGTTTCAATTTTACTTCCAAACTCTGCCCTACATAGGTGCAAGGGCTTTGCTATTTTTCAGGTGATAACTCTTTGTGAGAATACATGATTTTATAAACATAAAAAAATTAATTTTTATACCTGGATTTATTTATACCTGGAACCTTCAAATCAAATGACCACTAATTGTGTATCTTTTTCTTCAGATACTTTTCTTCACAGCTCAGAAAGACCTTCCATTTATAAAAAGGCATTTGTGGGGCTGGAATAATAGCACACGGGTAGGGCGTTTGCCTTGCACGCGGCCGACCCAGGTTCGATTCCCAGCATCCCATATCGTCCCCTGAGCTCGGCCAGGGGTAATTCCTGAGTGCAGAGCCAGGAGTGACCCCTGAGCATCGCTGGGTGTGACCCAAAAAGAAAAAAAAAAGTATAAAAAGGCATTTGTGGGGCTGGAGCGATAGCACAGTGGGTAGGGCGTTTGCCTTGCACGCGACCGACCCGGGTTCGATTCCCAGCATCCCATATGGTCCCCTGAGCACCGCCAGGGATAATTCCTGAGTGCAGAGCCAGGAGTAACCCCTGTGCAGAGCCAGGTGTGACGCAAAAAAAAAAAAAAAGGCATTTGTTTCTTTTGGGGGAGTGGGCCATAGGACTTACTCCTGGCCTCTCATTTACAGACAAGGTGGGATGTTGCTTTTCACATGGGCTCAATCACACATAGAGGGCCTGGATCTGTGGGGACCCAATGTGGTGCTGGGGACTGAACCCAGGTCGAACAAATGCCCTACCTGCTGTACTTCTGGGCCACATTCAGTGGCTCAGGGCTAACTCCTCGCTCTGCAATCAGGGATTATAACTGAGAGACAGGGCTTGGGTGGTCATATGGGACGCCAGGGATAGAACCCAGGTCAGCTTAATGCAAAGCAAAGTAAGTGCTCTACCTGCTGTACTATCTCTCCTGCCCAAAGGGGAATTTCTTGACATCGGTTCGAGTTCAATATACTGCCTTCTGAAAGGTGTTGGAACTCTGTAGGACTGAAACCCAATCATGAACAACTTTATAATTGTATCTATGATTCAATTAAAAAATTAAAATATATATACTGCCTTCTACTAAAAATTAAGTAGCCAAAAAGTAATCACAAACTATAGATATTGTTTTTAGAGGTGGATTGTCTCTTAAGTGAAACAGAAAGCAAAAGCACAAACATTTAGATGCTAAAAGAATAAAGCACAGGTATGGCTAGTGGAACATCAATTAAGTGCATACTTGGTAGAAACTATTTAGACTGTTTTGAGACAGCACTGACTCCCGTGATTATGAGCACTGAAAGACACTTACTACCCTCACACACTGCTTTTAAACTATTTCTAAGTACTAAATTTATACAAATGACCAACAAAAAAAATAATATTTCTGAGGGTTAAATATCCCTTGAAACTTGGAATAAAGTGGTCTGAGAAAGAAATGACAGACTGAATGGGGCTGGAATGATAGCACAGCGGGTAGGGTGCCGACCCGGGTTCGATTCCCAGCATCCCA
Source organism: Sorex araneus (assembly GCF_027595985.1). Lineage (NCBI taxonomy): Eukaryota > Metazoa > Chordata > Mammalia > Eulipotyphla > Soricidae > Sorex > Sorex araneus. The sequence continues at coordinate 221,660,402 of NC_073304.1, read as the reverse complement.
TATGGTTTCCTGAGCACCGACAAGGGTGATTCCTGAGTGTAAAGCCAGGAGTAACTCCTGTGCATCGCCGGGTGTGACCCAAAAAGAAAAAAAAAAAAAAGAAATGACAGACTGAAGATAGTTAATGAGAATTTCCTTTCTCTTCAAAGATATGTCTATTTCCTTACAAAAGACAGACCTTTGGAGTCCTAAAATGTAACAACAACTTCAGAAGGCAAAATTGATTTTTATCAAAAGTAATTTTACAGGGGGCTGGAGCAATAGCACAGCAGGTACGTGTTTGCCTTGCACACGGCCGACCCAGGTTCAATTCCCAGCATCCCATATGCTCCCCTGAGCACTGCCAGGGGTGATTCCTGAGTGCAGAGCCAGGAGTAACCCCTGTGCATCACCAGGTATGACCCAAAAAGAAAAAAAAAAGTAATTTTACAAATTTTAAGTAGTGGAAAATTCCCCTTAAAACAACACCAACAAACTATGATTTTAAATTAACAAGTACAGAAACTGGCAAAACTAAGTCAATAAAGTGAAGAATCCAGGGGCTGGAGATAGTAATCAAGTTGAGGCACTGGCCTTGCATGTGGCTGATGCATGTTCGATCCTCAGCATCCCCTGGTTCCTCCAAGGTCGCTGGGAGTGATTCCTGAGCGCAGAGTCACGAGTGACCTGAGCACCACTCAGTGTGCTCCCCCTGCTCCCCCCAAAAAATAACATTTCTTTAGGTGAAAATGTTTTTCAATTCTCCTCTCAAATTTGAATTTTAAAAAAAGCTGTTCATTTTGGGCTGGAGTGATAGCATAGCGGGTAGGGCGTTTGCCTTGCACGCGGCCGACCCGGGTTCAAATCCCAGCACCCATATGGTCCCCTGAGCACCGACGGGGGTGATTCCTGAGTGCAGAGCCAGGAGTAACCCCTGCGCATCGCCAGGTGTGACCCAAAAAAAAAAAAAAAAAAAAAAAGCTGTTCATTTTACAAATCTCTTCTGAATATCAGAAAAATGAGGATTTCTGCTCATCTTTCAGAATAATGCTACATTACTAAATAAATGTCAACAATAGGGGCCAGAGTGATAGTATAGCAGATAGGGCTTTTGCCTTGTATGAGGCCAACCCAGGCCAATCTCCAGCATCCCATATAGTCCACCAAGCACCGCCAGGAGTAACTCCTGAGTGCAGAGCCAGGAATAAACCCTGAGCATTGCTGGGTGTGGGCCAAACCCTCCCCCACACCAAAAAAAAAAAATTAGCAGTACATTAAGGTACATAAATGTGAGAATTATATCTTGAGTTGGCTATGTGAAGAACAAGCCACTCAATTTCTATTTAGAGAAGCAAACATGACAATGATAAAGAGTGACTTAAAGGGCAAGTCAAAGAATATGACTTTTTGGTTGCTGGAGTGATAGCACATTGCCTTGCATGAGGTTGACCCAGGTTTGATCCCTGGCATCCCCCAAGCACCACCTGGAGTAACTCCTGAATGCAGAGCCAGGAGTAACTAACCCCTGAGCATCGCTGTGTGTGACCCAAAAAGCAAAAAAAAAAAAAAAAAAAAGAATATGACTTTTTGTTTGGGCACCACACCCACTGGTGCTCAGGGGTCATTCCTGGCAGTGTTCAGGGGACCATGGGGTGCTGGGGAACAAGCCCTGGGCTCAACATGCACTTTGGCCCTCTGGGCTAACTTAAAAGCATGGGATGTAGCCCCTGAACATTGCTGGGTGTGGTCCATATCTGACTCCCCTGCCCCTCCAAGAAAAAGGCTGAAAGACATTTATTAAGAATGAAAAGATAAGAAATTCAAACCATAATGAAAACACCAGTGAGAAAAAGAGATTTTAAAAGCATGTGTACATGGGAAGTAACTTAGAATATCTTTTTATGTATTTTAAGAAGTTGAAGAATTATTCAGACACAAAAGATAACATTCTCATCCGAATAAGCCAAGATAAAATGCCAGGGGCACTATTTTGGAAACTACTCGAATGCTTCTGGCACGGAACGTCTTTGTCTGGCATCTCCGCTCCTTTCTCCATCGCTCTCACATCTCCGACCTTTCCCCTGGCAAAGGCACTCTCTCCTCCTTCAGGCTCTGAGTGGACGGGCATGAGTGTGTTTCTGTCCTTCAATTAAGGAATATGCTTGAAGTTCTAGTGACATAAGACTTGCCAGTTCTTTGGAACTCGGGAAAGAGTCCAGAAGGTGGGAGCACATGCTTCGTACGCCAGAGGCCCAGGTTGGATCCCTGGCACTGCATGGCCCCAGAGCACTGCTAGGAGCAATCCTCAAACACAGTGCCAGGAGTACTGCCAAGGCAGGGGCTTGGGGTCGGGGGAGAGGGAGGAAGGGCGGGAGGCAGGAAGAGGAAGGGGGGTGGGAGAAAGCAATTTGTATTAGCTGGGCTCAAGTGTTTAAAATCCTATTTCCTAGACTATTTTCTCTTTGACTTAAAGGAACCGTACGTGTCCAGTAATCATCCAAAATACGTACATGTATGTTATCGTGTGGAATTTCTCCCTTGGTTTCACCTGAGCTTTGCTTAAAGTAGGAAGATCCCGAGGGGCTAGAGCGGAGTGAGAGTATGGCACTGGGGAGGGCACTTGGCTTGCACGTGGCCAACCAGAGTTCAACCCCCACTCAGCACCGCTTGCGGCCCTCTGAGCCCCATCAGGAGTGGTCCCTGAGTGAGAGCCAGGAGCAAGCCCTGAGCAGCGCTGGGTGTATCCCAAAAACGAAAAAGAAAGATCCTGAGAAGCTCCTCTAGGATAACATTTATAGATTTTAAAATAAGCAAGTAAAGGTAACTGCATGGCTAGAATTATAAGCTTAAAATTTGTTTTGGGGGGCCTGAGTGATAGTACAGCAGGTAGCGCATTTGTCTTGCACGCACTTGACCTGGGTTTGATCTCTGGCATACCATATGGTCCCCCAAGCAAGGAGTAATTCCAGAGTACAGAGCCAGGAGAAACCCTTGAGCATCGCTGGGTATCACCCAAAAAAGAAAAAATATTTATTTTTGATGGGGGAGGGAAAGAAATGCAGTACAGAACATGTGTAGGTAGGAAGGAAGGAGGAAGGGAGAGAGGGAGGGAAGGAAGGAAGAAAGGAAGGAAGGAAGAAGGAAAGGAAGGAAGGAAGGAAGGAAGGAAGGAAGGAAGGAAGGAAGGAAGGAAGGAAGGAAGGAAGGAGGGAGGGAGGGAGAGAGGGAGGAAAGGAGGGAGGAAAGGAGGGAGGAAGGGAGGGAGGAAAGGAGGGAGGGAGGAGGGAGGGAGGATGGGAAGGAGGGAGGGAAGGAGGGATGGAGGAAGGAAGGAAGAACAGTAGCATTCTGGGATTCCAATAATAAAAAACTGGCATCTTAAAATTAAGACATTTAAAAAAAAAGTACCTCTGGAATTTCAGTCAGAGGTGGCTTGCAACAGCTTTTGTAAGAGTGAAACATCCAAAATGAAACGTTCATTGGTAGTGCAAAGGCGCCTTCCTTGAATTCTATTGACCATTGACCTCCTCAGACGTTCACAGACTCTAAGACAAACGAGCATTACAGGAGGGTCGAGCTCTCCAACATAAGGCTGCAGATGGCAATGAAATACGCAAGTGACATGTGGTGTGGATACTAACGCCTGTCTACATGCCTACAGGGAATGAAGACTGAAATTCTCTCTAGGTCTATTTACAGACAGAACTGCAGTCCTGACCACTCTTTCATAAAGACTCTTATATCGGCAGAAATGGGTAAATTGTATTAGTCCCACAGTAAGTTATTAAAAATAAGGAATTTGATTTTAGTCTTTTGCCATATGTAGTACTTTTGAGTATTGTTGGCCCAAAGGGGAACTTTTGCATGTCTAATGTTAGCACATAAAGAATATAGACATTGCTGGCTTCTTAAGAAACTGGAGAGGCAGGTTTCTGGATAGTTATTTAAGGCAAATCAAACCAGTCCACAACTCAACATCCTACCAGGATTCATTTTTCAGGCATGGTTTTTGTTTTGTGATAGACGAATCTTAGTAACAACTCCAGTCAGGATTTCATACCCTGACCATATCCCAGACTCCGCGCATCAGCCTTCTCGAAGAACTTAAATTAGAGACACATCATCATCAAAGCACACAGTGGCAATGCTTGGTATTTACAGGAATTCTGTCGTGAATCGTTAATCTCCTTTGAAAATCTAAATAGGTTTTTCAAAGACTGACTACAGCTCAGGGCACATGAATGAGATCTCAAGACTTCTCGAGCAGAGAAGGTCTCGACCTCCTTCTATTGAGCACTTTTCCAGGACTTCCACCTATGTCTTCTCACATGTCGGAAAGGTGTCGGAAATCGGCCCTGCAACATGAGAGGCACTTTTGTTACGTGTTACATCTATTAAAACTTTTAAACCCAGGCTGAAATTTGCTGAACAAAGTAATAACACTAGCCTAATAGGCGTTATCTACAAGGATTTTTCCCCTTTAATATAAAAGTATAACTACAGTGGTCCAATGTACAAATACAAAAAAATTTCTCATACTAAAAAAAACCGTACCATAATACTGTACATATAAAAACTGTTCAACAAGAATGATTTAAATATATCTGTTCTTTTCCAGATCTGGAAGACACAAACGTAAAGTTCTGCAACTGTATCACTGCTGGGATACTTGCCCAGGAACACTGTGTTTCCCCTTTTCTCCCCCTGTCCCGGCCTCGCCTTCAGAGTCCCCTGAGCTTGGATCATGAGCCAACAGCATCCCTGAAGATAACCAGAGCCTAATGTTTACTCAGTGGAAGTCGCCATCCAGTGAGCCGCTGCTTACCATAAGCCACGAGAAGCACAAGTTTTAAGCCCAGTCAAGACTAAATCCAGACGGAGGTTTTCCCGTCCCCTGATTTGCTACTAGCACTGCTTTTGTTGGACCCAGCTTTGGACCCCACTTTGGCTTTTTTCCCCCGGGGACCATGGGGATTGTTTTGGTGGTTGTAGGCCTGGATTGCTAAGTCCAGGCGTTCCTGAGCCATCCTGATCTCCCGATGCAGAGTCTCCAGGTCGGCGGGGAGGCTCTCCTCGTGGCTGCCGTACTGCTGCTCCTGGGCCGTGTTGGCCTTGTTCTGCTTGTAGGTGATCTTAGCATTGGAGAGTTCAGTGTACTGGATTTGATCCGGCTTGACGGCAATGTTATAGCCAGGGGGAGCAGATGGCGTATTCCAAGTGAAAGGATAATTATAAGCACCCGGATCTTCCAGTTCCCTTCTTTTACTGTTTAGTGAGTCTCGAATGGTCCCAAACCCTAAATGAAGCATCTCCCAAATGTTAAGCAGCAGGCACAAGCCGGTGACACCATACATTATCAGGAGGAAGATGGTCTTTTCAGTGGGCCTAGAAATAAAGCAGTCTATCTTATGAGGGCAAGGACGTCTGCTGCACACATAGAACGGGTGGACCTGGAAGCCGTACAGGAAATACTGCCCTATCAGGAAGCCCACCTCAAACACAGTCCTTGCCAGCAGCTGCAGCACGTAGATTTTCATGAGCCCATCCTCTCGAATCCGTTGTCGGCCGTCGTGTTTGGGTTTAGGTTGGTTTTGCTCTTTATTTTCTTTTTCACTTTCTAATTCCATCTCTGGATACATCATGGGATCCTCTTCGTGGTCCTCTTCGGTTTCTTCCAGAGCCCGGTGCTGTTTCCAACGCATCGCATAGGGTTTGCTCCGAGCCGCCTTCTTGTCCGCTTCGCCATGCTCCATCTTGGCGATCTTATGAATGGCATAGCCCAGGTACATCACCGAGGGAGTTGCCACCAGGATGATCTGGAACACCCAGAAGCGTACATGGGAGAGGGGTGCAAAGGCATCATAGCAGACGTTCTCACAGCCTGGCTGCTCTGTGTTGCACACAAATTTGCTTTGCTCGTCGTAATAGATGGACTCTCCTCCGACTGCTGTCAGGACAATGCGGAAGACAATCAGCACAGTGAGCCAGATCTTGCCCACAAAGGTGGAATGGTTGTGGATCTCCTCTAGCAGCCGTGTCAGGAAGCTCCAACTCATGGTGACTGGATAGGTTTGCCCTAATGAAAACAAACGCCAGAGGTAAACCAGCGAATACTACAACCTCAACAACTTTTTTTTTTAATTTCTTTGAAAATAATTATTTGGTATCACTGTATCACTGTCATACTGTTGTTAATCGATTTGCTCGAGCAGCGTCAATAACATCTCCATTCATCCCTGTCGCATGCTAGTGTAGCCCGATGGCGTACTGGGGACTCTTTCAGGGTCAGGGGAATGAGGACCGTCGTTGTTACTGTTTTTGACATATCTAGTATGCCACAGGTAGCTTGCCAGGCTCTGCTATGCGGGCGGGATACTCTTGGTAGCTTGCTGGGCTCTCCAAGAGGGATGGAGGCTTTTGGGGGTAACAACTTTTTTTTTTAATCTTTTCTTTTTGGGTCACACCCAGCAATGTACAGGGGTTACTCCTGGCTTTGCATGCAAGAATTAATCCTGAAGGTGCTTGGGGGACCATGTGGGATGCTGAGAATCGAATCCGGATCGGCCGTGTGCAAGGCAAACGCCCTACTTGCTGTGCTATTGCTCCAGCCCCCCTCAACAACTTACTGATGACATTTCTAGAACTATTCTGCACACTTAAGTCTAATGTCAAAGTTTATACCTGAACTGCTCGATTCAATTTAGCTTTTGTAAAAAAAATTTTTTGTTTTTGGGCTATACCCAAAAGTGCTCAGGGCTCACTCCAGGCGAGCTTGGGGTGCTCAGCACCATATGGGTGCTGAGGATCGAGCCTGGATCGGCTCTGTGCAAGGCAAGCACCTTACTCGCTGTACTATCTCCCTGGCGCATGTGGTTTTGGGTGTTCATGGGGCAATTCCAAGCTCTGTGCTCAGGAGTCCCCGATGATGCATGGAGGACCATATGCAATGCCAGGACTAGAATCGAGGTTGGCTACATGCAAGGCAGGCAATTTTATCTGTTGTACTATCTCTCTGGCACCTGTGTACTGTTTTTTATTTTTATTTTTTATTTTTTTTGTGTACAGTTTTTTAAAAAAGACATTTTACTTAATTTTTTTGTGGGGGGCCACACCTGGGGTGCTCAGGGGTGTACTCCTGTCTCTGCACTCAGGAATCACTCCTGGTATTGCTCCGGGGATCATGTGGGATGCTGAGGATAGAACTCAGGTTGGCTGCATTCAAGGCAAAGTGCCCCAGCCAGGGTACTAGCATGCCAACCTGCTATGAACACCTTTTTATGGCTAGAGGTTCCTAAGAAGTTTGTTATGGTTTGTTTTCATGTTTTCCCTAATTTAAAAGGCAAAACTGAACCCACCATTTCTGGCATATTTTCAGAAACAGTACACAGAATTTTTTACAAAGGCTTTTATTTCACAAGATCTTTATTATTTTTTTTTGGTTTGGGGGTGACACCTGGCAGTGCTCAGGGGTTACACCTGACTCCACACTCAGGAATCACTCCTGGTGGTGCTCAGGGGACCATAAGGGGTGGCAGGGATCAAACCCTGGTCAACTGTGTGAAAGGCAACCACCCTATCTACTATACTATCATTCTGGCCCCATTTCATGAGATCTTTAAAATATTTTTTGAGGGGACTGGAGCTGCCAGACGTGGACCCAAAACAAAAACAAGCAAGCAAAAAGTGTATGCTAAATTGAATTTAGGATATAAAATACAATCAATAGGCATTCATTTAAAACAGTATTCTGGAGCACAATTTTATTCGAAGTTGCTTAAATTCATGGCCACAATTCTGGTTAAGTAAACCTAAGTTTGATAACATATGTAGAAAGGGTAACACAACTATACTACACACAGAGTACACTTCTCCCACTTTATCCCTACAGATTACTGATTATCAACACCAACATCTAAGTATCTTTTTTTGTTAGGGTATTTTTTGGGGCGCACACCCAGTGATGCTCAGGGGACCATATGGGATGCTAGGGATCGAACCCAGGCCAGCGTATGCAAGGCAAGAGCCTTATCTGCTGTACTGTCTCTCTGTCTCCACAGGCTACATATCTTGCCTGGGACCAGGGAGACAGTTTAAAAGACTGGAGAGCATGTTTTGCATGCAGGAGTTTCAGGTTCCATACCTGGTCCCCCTAACCCCACTAAGAGTGCCCCTGAGCACTGTTGGGCATGAGTCCCTCCGCCCACAAAATAAAATAAAATACATTTTACCTGTTATCCGAAACCTCTGTTATCCAGAATATTCTTAGAAAAATGATGTTTTGCTTACAACTTCTCCAGAATCTCTCTAAAAGGGTAAAAAGAGAAAGCAAGGTCATAGATTTTCTTCCGCAAAAAACAAATGAATCACCAAAATGCCATTTTCAAGAAGAAACAAAAGTATTCTATGTGCCACAGGATCCAATCAGCATAAGATGGAAATGGACCTGAGTTTGAATACCACTACTTCTCCTAATACATCTGAGTAGGAGGAAATATGTAACAGTGACCCAGAGATTCTTAATCATCATAGTCTGAGAAACTATGACAGGAAGATGAGTCATTTGCAAAATTCCAATGGAGATGAACTCTGGCACCTATAGGAAAAAGCCAAAGCAGAAAAATCTCAGCAAATTTAACTTGGGTCATTAAAGGCCTTGTGAAAAAATCTTCACCCTGCATGCTCCAGGCCTGCTCTATTCTGTGAAGCAGCCAGTATCTTTCACCGAGATCTGAGCAGCCAACGAGGAGCAAGCTGTTCAGTTAAAACACCCAACAGCTGGCTCTCAGTCACGTCACCGGGACACCCTCAGCCACAGGAGGTGCTTTACCGAAAGAAAACACCTGCATCTGCATTCTGATTAAAAAAAAAAAAATCCAGTGTTGGAGAGATGGTGGAAAGAGCTGAAGCCCATGTTTGGCTTACGGAAGGTCTTGGTTTGACCCCAGAGTCAGCTTTAAGATAGCTTCAAAACAAAGCAAAAATACCCAGGAAAAACTATTGCTCAAGATATCAACTTTGAACAGCTTTGGTTAAAAAAAAAAATCACCCATAAAGTACCAACATTTTCATTTACTCTGATTTATTAAATTTTGTGTTGGGGCCATGCCCAATGGTGCTTAGGAAATCATGAGGTGCTGAGGACCAAATGCAGGCCTCCTACTTTACACAAAGCTTGTGCTCAGTCTGTTACACAATATTCCTGGCCCCCTCATTTATTAATTTTTTTTTTTGGTTTTTGGGTCACACCCGGCGATGCACAGGGGTTACTCCTGGCTCTTCACTCAGGAATTACCCCTGGCGGTGCTCAGGGGACCATATAGGATGCTGGGATTAGAACCCGGGTCGGCCGCGTGCAAGGCAAACGCCCTACCCGCTGTACTATCACTCCAGCCCCTCATTTATTAAATTTAACACGACCCTTGCATGGTATGTGTTCACAGTAACCATTAAAAAGTTAAAGATTTGGGTCAGAGTGATAGTACAGCAAGTAAGACACTTGATTTTGCATGCAGCCAACCCAGATTCGATCCCCAGCATCCCATATGGTCCCCCAAGGACTGTCAGGAGTGATTCCTATGTGCAGTGCCAGGACTAACCTCCAGCAGTGCTGCTGTGGGCCCCACCCCCTGAAAAGTAAAACTTTTGGTATTATTTATTACTTTAGTTTTGGGGCCACATCCAGAAGTGCTCAGGAGACCATATGTGGTGCCAGGGATCAAACTCAAGTTGGGTGCATGCAAGTGCTTCATCTGCTATACTATCTCTCTGGCCTTGCTATTTATTTAGAACTGAGATCACCATCAGCTGGAGCGATAGCATAGCAGGTAGGGTACTTGCCTTGCATGCAGCTGACCCGGGTTCGATTCCTCCCCCCCTCTCAGAGAGCCCAGCAAGCTATCAAGAGTATCTAGCCTGCACGGCAGAGCCTGGCAATACCTGTGGCGTATTCAATATGCCAAAAACCAATAACAAGTCTCACAATGGAGATGTTACTGGTGCCCGCTCGAGCAAATCGATGAGCAACGGGATGACAGTGACAGTGACAGTGAAATCACCATGTGCTGAGGAACCTGAGTTTAAACTGTCACCACATAGTTGCCAAAGTGTCACCAGGATGACCTTGGTCCCTGACACTGCAGTTCCAGAAGCTTGGGCCCCAGCATTGGACCACCTGGCCTGGTTGACCGCGTATCTCTAGGAGTACCCTCCAGGGTGCCCTGACACTACACTTGGAGGTCTCAACCAAATATAAATAACAATTAAAACATCCGAGAACATGAAGACAGAACAGTAGAATTCTATCATATAATTTGAACAACAGAGGGGGAGAAAAGAACACGGCTGGAGAGATAACAGCAGGTAAGGTACTCAACGTGCACGTGGCTGACCCTGATTCCCTGGCACCCAGGTTCCCTGGCACGCTATATGGTCCCTCAAGCCCCACCAGCTCTAAGTACAGTCAGGAGTATGCCTTGGACACTGCTGGGTATGGCACCCACCGAAAAATAATAAAGACTCCAGTCTGTAGGACTCCAACAAAAGATCTAATATTTGTGCTATCAAAATCACAAAAGCAGAACAGAAAGATTATTCCATGAAATACTAGCTGAAAAATCTCCCAAATTTGGCAAAAGAGTCACTAAGAAGCAAACCCCAGAAAGGATAACCCAAAAAGGAGTTTAAGGCACTTGCCTTGCATGCACCTGACCCCAGTCTGATTTCTGAGCACCAAGAGGACTGACCCCCGAGTACTGCCAGGTCTGATCCAACCTCTCCCAGCTTCCCCCCAAGAAACCCAAGGTACCACATATGGTCACTCAGCCCCACCAGGAGTAATCCCTGAGCGCTGTTGGATGTGTACCCCAAAGAGAGACAGAGAGAGAGGAGAGAGAGAGACAGAGACAGAGACAGAGAGACAGACAGAGAGAGAGACAGAGAGAGAAGAAAAAGAAACCCCACAACAAAACACCAAAATTAAGAAAATACCTAAGGAAATGCGTTAAGATAAACATGGTGGGGAAAAAAAATAAAGTAGGGGCTGGAGAGACAGTTCAGGAGGCACCTGCATGTGGCTGCAGCGCCCCCAGGCACTCTGTCCCCAGGTATTTATGTCCAGGAGTCAGAGAGATGTACAGTGGAGGGGCATCTGCCTAACCCACGCGGCCAACCCAGACTCCACCTGCCCCCGGCACTGCCAGGTGTGGCCCCCACACAGACAAAACAAAAAATTACACTCTACCTACTAGCAGAATTTACAATTTTATCTAGGACACAGAGAATATTTGCTGATACAGATCACATTCTGGGCATAGAACGGCTCAAAACACTTTTTGTGAGTTATTATATAAAGTTTAGTTTCTTGGGGTTGGAGGGATAGTACAGCAGGAAGAGCATCTGCCTTGCATGTGGCCGACCTGGGCTCAATCCTCAGCACTCCAGATGGTACCGAGCTCACTAGGAGTGATACCTGAATGCAGTGTCAGGAGTAAGTCCTCAGCCCCGCCGGGTGTGGCCCCCAAACCAAAAACAAACAAACAAACAAACAAATAAATAAATAAATAAAATGCCATCCTCTTTGGGACTGGAGAAATAATATGGCAGGTAAAGGCATGTGCCTTGCTCAGATTCAATCCCGGCATCTCATACGGTTCCCCAAGCACCACCAGAAGTTGTTCCTGAGTTCAGAGCCGGGAGTAACCTCTGAGCATTGCCAGGTGTGGCTCCAAAACAAAACAAAGAGTAGGAAAATTGTTTAAGGGGTAGAGAGATAGTGGGGTAAAGGTGGGGTGGGGGGGCTTAAGGCCAACCCTGGTTCAGTGCCTGTCACCACAGGATCCCCTGAGCATCACCAAGTGCAACCATGAAGGTCCCCAAGCACCACCAGGGCAGCCTATTCATCCCCGGCACTGCAAGACCTAAAAGACCTAAGTAGTCAGCACTGCATCCCTGGACCTCACGGGCTGGCCTATTATTAAAGCTGCACAGGAGCCCCCAGCCTCCTGAGTACTTGGAAAGAAAAAAAAAAAAACAGAGCTTAAGAACTCCTGACATAAATTATGCACTTGGATCACAACAGAATTAAATTAGAAAGCACTAAAATTTAGCTCTCATCCCCTATTTTTGTTATTACTGAAAAATCTCTATATGGATCTTTCTAATCAAAACATGTTGTCATGTTCCCAGAAGAATGATTTTCCTTTCCCCTTATATCCCTTAAATCCCACTCCATTTTCATTATCAGCAAAAAGCACTTTTATCTTTTTCCAGAAATAAATCTGTAAATAAAATAAAATAGTCATTAAAAAAAAAAAAGTAGAAGTAACTCTCCACACAATCTAAATACAAATCCAAAATCAATTCCAGGTCATAGATTGTAGATCTAAATATAACTAAAAATAAAAGTTCTATGAGATAAGGCATTAAAAAAAAAAGGAAAAAAAAACCAGAAATAAACCTGCAATTTACCTACGAAACAAGTAACAAGGGCCAGGGAGATGGCATGGTGGTCAGGGATCTCACCTCTACAGCACTGCTTGGGAGGCCCCGAACCAGGGGAAAAAAATAAAGAGACCAAAAAACACAATTTAGAATTTATTTAATAGGTAAGTGCCCAAATTCACAATGGGTGCTCATCTACTTCAATCCCCAGGAAAAACTTACATTTTAGATACCTGGTATACAAAGTCATTTAGTCAGCTGCCGCTACTGTACAGGGTGGCTCAAGTGGTTAATTAAACTCCCAAGTCTCTTCAGTAAGCCACTGTTTTCTTTTTGGGGGGCGGTATTCAGGGGCTATTTCTTATTTTTGGCTCTGTGCTCAGAGTAACCCCTGGCGATGTTCAGAGGACTATATGACAAGTGCCTCATCTCCTGTACTAGATCTCTGGCCCAATTGCCATATTTTCTTACATCCTATATTCAACATGACATCATCGTGTGCTCTCAATTACATTACACACATGAATCTGTCAATATGAAATATCAGGAGAATTGGAAATTACATAGTGAAAACTACCTAAATGATGGGCCGGAGCCATAGCACAGCAGGTAGGGTGCTTACCTTGCACACGGCCGACCCTGGCATCCCATATGGTCCTCCAAGCACCACCAGGAGTAATTCCTGAATGCAGAGCCAGGAGTAACCGCTGTGCATCACTGGGTGTGACCCAAAAACCAGAAAAAAAATACTACCTAAATGACTGAGGATGGGCTGGAGCACAGCAGGTAGGGTGTTTGCCTTACACACGGCTGACCCAGGTTCAATTCCTCCACCCCTCTCAGAGAGCCTGGCAAGCTACTGAGAGTATTTTGCTCACACGGCAGAGCCTGGCAAGCTACCCGTGGTGTATTCGATATGCCAAAAACAGTAACAAGTTCTCACAATGGAGACGTTATTGGTGCCCACTCGAGCAAATCGACAAGCAATGAATGACAGTGCTACAGTGATACAATGAATGACCGAGAATTGAAAGATGGTAAACTATGATAATACCCCTTTATCAAAAAGCACACATACTTGAGCTGGAGAGATAGCACAGCAGGTAAGGTGCTTGACTTGCACACAAATTAGGCATAATCCCTGAGCACTGCCAAACATAGTCCAAAAAACAAAACAAAAAAGTACACATACTAAGCTTCCACATACCCATCTACCAAAAGTCACTAGCCCACAAAACAGTACATACATATAGACAGATATCAGGATATGTATTCAAAAATTTGGAAAAGGATGGGCCAGAGTGATGTATGGTATATCAGTGTATAGAGTGCTTGCCTTGCATGCAGTCAACCCGGGTTCAATCCCCAGTATCCCATATGGTCCTCCCAAGCACCTGCAGGAGTATTCCTCAGTACAGAAGCAGGAGTAACCCGAGTATTGCTGGGTGTGACCCAAAATGCCAAAACAACAAGTTTGGAAAAGAAGTGAAACTAAAAAGCAATGACCATATTCATGGTAGCAGGGATATATTTCCAGGAGGACAGTGTTCATTGCATTGAATGCAGCTTTGAAGTTTGAATAAGGGGCTGAAATAAAGTTAGTATAGCGGGTAAGGCACTTCCATGCAGTTGACAACATGCCTGAATCTCACCACCACATATGGTTCCCTGAGCACTGCTAAATGTGTCCCTCATAAAAAAAAAAAAAGTTGAATAGAAAACACTGCTAAATTTGGTGGTGTATAACTTATCAGTGCTAAAGGGAACTGCGGGGCTGAGAGAGTCGCCAGAGAGACAGCACTCTCGGGAGAACCTCCTCCGGATGCCTACGGCTGCCCTATTCCCATGCTCCACAGCTGAATGAGATCCAAAATATGCACCACAGAACAGGCTTGCCTCAAAACTGGAGGAAGAGACTTTTTCCAGGACAGGTGGTAGAAGTTCGCGGATGAGCGTATCACTATTCCTGAACCACTGCCCCCTGGACTTGTCAGTTTCTCCAAGAGACCCATTCTGGACAAACAGCTCTGGAAAATACTACCGCCCTAAGCTCTCCAGCGTAACCAAAGCAATTTGCGAGAAGTGCATCTGAGCACCCACACAATTCCCAACAAGGCACCACAACAGGTGGAGAATGTCCAGGGAACTCCCTTCAAAAATGAAAATTTAGGGGATGGAGCGATAGCACAGCGGGTAGGGCATTTGCCTTGCATGCGGCCGACCCGGGTTCGAATCCCAGCATCCCATATGGTCCCCTGAGCACCGCCAGGAGTAATTCCTGAGTGCATGAGCCAGGAGTAAGCCCTGTGCATCGCCAGGTGTGACCCAAAAAGCAAAAAGCAAAAAAAAAAAAAAAAAAAATTAGTCCCGGATTTCACTGAGGTGCCTCGGGGCTAGGGCTATCAGTACATATTAGCAATGGTCTGTAGCTTCTCGAGATGGGTGGAAGCCTTCCCTACACAGACTGAAAAGGCCCAGGAAGTGGCTAACTGCTAGTCTATCAGATCAGACAAGGGTCCACCTTTTTGGCAGAGGAGATGCAATTATTTGTTCAGTTTTGAGGCCACACCCAGAGGTGCACAGGGCTTACTCCTGGCTCTGCACCACAGGGATCACTCCTGGCGGGCTTGGGAGGCCATATGTGGTGCAGTGGATTGAACCCGTGTCAGTCACACATAAGGCAAACACCATATCAGCTGTACTGTGTCTCCAGTCCAAGTGATGCAATTGGTGTCTAAGGGCCTGGGCATCACCCAGAGGTGGCATACAGCCTATGATATGGAAAGGTAGAACAAATGAACAGGACCCTCCAAGCACAGCTGGGGAGACCTCCTGAGCTACAGAGGGATCAATTACTACCAGAATTGACACTGCTCAGAATTAGATCTAGGCCACCTAAGAGAACAGGACTAACCCCTTTTGAAAGTCTGTGATCCTGAGTGCAGAGTAGCTACAGGCCTTGGGAGACCCTAACTCAAGTTAATAAATAGGTTCACGAGAGACTTTCTGTTAGCTTAACCACCCTGGTACATTTGTACCAACCTGGGGATGCAGACTGGATAGAAGGATGGAATAACCAACCACTGGAGCCTCTTTTGGAGAGGTCCGTTTGTTGTCATTTTATCTACCTCCATTGCAGTTAAGGTAGCAGAAATGGCTCTTGGATCCCCTGCAGCCTGGGTCAAGCCCACAAACCCTGACTGGGAATGCAGCCCCAATCCAGTCTCACTGTGCAAGGCCACCCCCAGGATGTCTGAGCACATCATCTTAACATCGTCCTGTGGAACGAACCATCATCATCTGATCCTGAATCCAGAGACAACAGCCCTTAAGTCTAAGATTCAACCCTTTTAGTCGCCCAAGGAGCTGATCTACGCACGCTGAAGCCCGGGGAACCAACTGGATGCAGAGTGGAACATTAGAGAGTGATCTGTTCAGCCTTTCCCATCTCTGCGTGGAGAAACCGCTCTTGCTCTTCACTGAGGCTTGATACCAATACTCCCCAAGAGTGGCACTGCGTCTCACAAATTCTATTCGCTGTCATTTCCCCTTATTACAGGTGCCTGTTTAGGTTTGGCTATGCTTTGTATTGCTTCTGATTCCAATCCTTCAAGGACTGGAGATATAGTACAGTGGGTAGGGTGCTTGCCTTGGCATGTGGCCATGCTCATTTGAGCCTGGAGGCACCCATATGGTCCCCTGAGCACTGCCAGGAGTAATTCCTGAGTGCCGAGCCAGGAGTAAGCCCCGAACACTGCCAAGTGTGCCTCCCCCTTCATCACTCCAATGAAATCAATTCCAATCCTTCAGATTGTGATCAGAGTCCATGATTGAAAGGAACACAGTGGCACACCTGATGATGCTGTGAAGATACAAAAAAGCTGTGGACCAGAATGGTGATGCTCCTTGACCCACTGAAGTCAAAGGCAGAAATGCGGCAGGAATCCACAGGAGGTGGAATGTAGGAAAGGGAGGCACGTGGAAAGAGGGAATAGTTCCTCCATGACAGGACACTTAACAGTCTGCTAAACAGTATTCTTCCAGAAACAGAGCACCAGACACCTAACAATCCCTCAGGCAAGGATCACACCAACCAGCCAGTAGGGAAGGAATGTCCTTATCTAGTATAATCCTGCTTCCAGGTTCTGTAAGCAAACTTGCTGAGGGCTACGACTATTTAGACTGATTACCTCAGATGTTCTGGAGGCTCAAACTCTGACTAGAAATCCTCAGAGCCCATGTAGATATATTTAATAAAGCTGCTTCCTGAGAAAGCAGACCCACGTGCTTCTGTCTCTTGCCAGCACATCCTGCCACACCACCTCTCTGGCCCTCTCAAAAATTTTCATCCTTAGGGGCTGGAACGATAGCATAGCGGGTAGGGCATTTGCCTTGCACGCAGCCAACCCGGGTTCGATTCCTAGCATCCCATATGGTCCCCTGAGCACCGCCAGGAGCAATTCCTGAGTGCAAAGCCTGTGCATCGCCAGGTGACCCGAAAAGCAGAAAAGAAAAATTCATCCTTAGTATCTAGCTCAAAGGTGACTTCAAGTTTCCTTGAATAGCTTCTTCTCCAGAAAGCCCATAGTAATAATTTTGTTTGTTTTTGGGGCCATACTGGCTGTCCTTAGGGCTCACTCCTAGCTCTGCACTCAGAGATCAGTCCTGGAGAGCTCAGGGGACATACGGGGTCCAGGGATCAAACCCAGGTAGGACACAAGCAAGGTGCCCTATCCACGGTTACTCTTTCTGACCCCAATAATTTTTTATTACACTAATATCAGAACTTATTCTATTAAAGCAAGGCTAGTGGTATTGGTTTCTTTTCTGGAATATCAGTTTCTCAAGGGTAAAGTCCATGTTTTAAGGGTTTTTTTCTGAGTTACTAGCACCCAGTGTGCTGCCAGGGATACAAAACACACTCCATGAAGGTGCACGGAATTAAACTAAAAATACAACCATTTGTAAACCATTTCTACGCAATATAATGAGTGCTATAAAACTACAAACTGTAAAATCACAGAGAAGCAAAGGGACTAATTCCTAAGAATTAAAAAGTATAAGCTGCCAATTATACCTCCATAAACCTGGGGAGAAAAATATAAGCTCACTGTAGAAGCCAAGTGGGTCTCAGAATGATGGGTCTGGTTTCAGCAGGCAGAGCTGGGTGGGAGGTAGAGGCAAGGCAGGGGGAGAAAGTGGTGAGTGCAAAGTCTCACGAGACTGGAACTGATGGAAGGTGTTGGGGCAGTAGCTGTGGAGAAGCTGAGCAGAAAAGAAAGGCAAGCACCAGTTTGCAGAGGACTTCAGCACACCTTGGAACCTAAAACTCAAGATATATGTAATGCGGGGCCGGAGCGATAGCACAGCTGGTAGGGCGTTTGCCTTGCATGTGGCCGACCTGGGTTCGATCCCCGGCATCCCATATGGTCCCCAAGTACCGCCAGGAGTAATTCCTGAGTGCAAAGCCAGGAGTAACCCCTGAGCATCGCTGGGTGTGACCCAAAAAGCAAAAAAAAAAAAAAAAAAAAAGATATATGTGATGTAAGGGATCATGAGTCAACGCTCCTCAGATGTGCTCGATAGACCACCTACCTGCCTCAGAATTATCCACAGTGGCCAAGAGTCAGATTCAAAGGAGGTCCTACTAAATCCTACTCCCAGGCCAAGCCACCTCCCATGATCTGTTGTAACACTTACAATAATACATATCCAACTATATATTTAGAATGTATTTCTGAAAGACTCGCATGGTCAAGCTGGGGATATGGACGGAGGTGGTCAGCAGGAGAGCATCTGTCTTGCATGTGTGAGGCTCTGGGTTCAACCCAGCACCACCATGCACACACGCACATGTACGTACACGCACACACACACACCCCACACTGCTAGTCAATAGTTTGTGAACTGTGAACTTTTGGAGTGTCTGCCTTTGAACTAGAGATGGCTCAAGATGGCTGGAACACACATTTTGCATGCAGGAAGCCTGAGTTTGGCCCCATCACTGCCAGGGCACTGAGCACTGAGCTGGGAAGTAGTCCCTAGGCTCTGCTGCTGTGGACTCCCAAAAATGATTAGAAAAACGGTGTTACTTATATTTTCACTTTAGAATAGAAGAACAGTCACCAATGATTTTAACTTGTTTATTTGTTATACCGTTATATCTAGCGGTGCTCAGAGGTTATTTCTGGTTCTGTGTGACCCCTGGGAGTGCTCAGGGACCAGCAGGGTGGTCTGAACCAGGGTCACTGATGCAAAACTAAGTGCATTTAAACCCTCTACTGTCTCTCCAGCCAACGTTAACATATTTTTAAGGAAATAAAAAGCTTGGGTTAATCTGAGTTCAAACTATAAAAAGTTGTAAGCTATTACTAATCATTAAAGATATGCAAGTGAAAAATCAATGAGATATCACTTCACATTCATCAGGATGAAATGGTTATTACTTTAAAAGGGGGGCTGGTGGGTGGAGTGCAGAGCGAGCTCAATGGACAGAGGACATGCTTTGTAAGCAGGAGACTGGGTTTGGTCCCTTGTACCACATGGTCCCCTGTACTGCTGTGAGTAACCCCTGAGCACTGCCAAGGGAAAAAGGGAGGGAGGGAGGAAGAATGGGGAGGGGCTGGGGAGACAGCTCAAAGAGCTGGAGTGTAAGCTTTGTATGCAGGGTACCTGGGTTTGATCACCAACACCATTTAGTCCCTCCAGCAATGCCAGGAATAACCTCACAGCACTGCTGGGTGTGGTCAGAAAAAAAAGGTAGAAGAGGTGAGGAAGAAAGAAAGAAAAGGGCTGGAGCCATAGCACAGCAAGTAGGGTGTTTGCCTTACATGAAGCCAACCTGCGTTCAATTCCCAGCATCCCATATTGTCCCCCGGCACCACCAGGAGTAATTCCCAGTGCAGAGAGGAAAAGGGCGGGAAGGGGCGGAACGGGAGGGGATGGGCGGGTGGAGTAATTCCCAGTGCAGAGCGGGACGGGAAGGGACGGAAAGGGACGGGAGGGACGGGAAGCTGAGACTGAAAAGATAGTAGGGTGGGCAGGGAGCTTGCCTTGTACACTACAAACCCAGGTTTGGTCCCCAGGACCCCACGCAGTTTCCTGAGTCCCTCCAAGAGTGATCCCTGAGTGCAGAGGTAGGAGTAAGCCCTGAGCACCACAAGGTATGCCCCCACCCAAAGAAAATAAAAGGAAGAAAAAAGTTACACACTGTTGATGATGTAGACAATGTGAAAAAAATTACCCTATGGTGATAATTTCCTCCAAATATTAGCAACCCAAGTGTCCACTGACAGTTGACTAAAATCTGTCAACTAGATTGATGGCGAGATATGGTACTCAAACCAGGAGAAAATTATACTGATGGCAATTTACAAGATTCTTGATTATTAGCAATCTGTCATAAAAGGGCAAATAATATTCCACTCATACGAACAACCTATAGTCAGACTCAGAGAGACAGAAAGAAGTATGGAGACTTCCAGGAGCTGGGAGAAATAGGTGCAATTTCAGTTGGGAAGATAAAAGTACGAGATGAGAAACTGGCGAGAGTACAGGGGTTAGGGCACTTAGGGTGCACACAGTCGAACTGGGTTCAAGCCCTGCCACCCCATACAGGTTCTCTGGAGCCTGCCAGTCGTAATTCCTGAGTACAGAGCCAGGAGTAAGCAATGAGCACTGCCGGATGTAGGCCCCAAACAACAACAAAATGGGATTGGAAGGAACTCAACAGGCTAGAGGGATGCTCTGCACACAGGAGGCCCGGATTTGAGTCCCAGCACCACGAACCAGGAGCAGTGCCTGAGCACTGTTGGATTTTTGTGTTGCCTAAAACCAAAAATAATAACAAAAAAGGGTGGTTTTTTTTTTTTTTTTTTGCTTTTTGGGTCATACCTGGCGATGCACAGGGGTCACTACTGGCTCATACACTCAGGAATTACTCCTGGCAGTGCTTGGGGGACCACGGGGATGCTGGGAATCAAACCCGGGTCGGCCGTGTGCAAGGCAAATGCCCTACCCACGGTACTATCACTACAGCCCTAACAAAAAAGGTTGTAAAAATGTACCGTACTACTGAAACACCTGTTTTGTTGTATGTGCTAGGAGTGTTTCCCCAAGTGAGCGATACTGCCCCCAGGAGGTGCTGGGATGATTTGGGGAGCCTTGTAGCCTCAGAAACAGCTACACTTAAGAAGGCGCTTAGTAATTTTTGTTCTGTAAAGGGGTCACGTGGCCAAATAAGTTTGCAAATCTCTGTGCAGAAAAATGTAAAAAAAAATCCAACAGTTTATAGACCAGACAAAAGATACATACAGTCCAGATAAGTATACCTAGGCCGCTACTTAGAGGGTCTCTAAAACCCCAGGCTCACTGTCCGTAGGCCGTAATTGATGGTATGTCCAGCTCGCATGGCTGCCAGGCCTAGCAAGTGGCAGGACTGTGAAAGTGACTTTCCAAAGACCCCCTCCCTGCCCACACTGCAAGGTGCTCTACCAGGTTCATCAAAAGTTAGTGGCTTGGGGCTGGAGTGATAGCACAGCGGGTAGGGCGTTTGCCTTGCACGCAGCCGACCCAGGTTCAAATCCCAGCATCCCATATGGTCCCCTGAGCACCACCAGGAGTAATTCCTGAGTGCAGAGCAGGAGTAACCCCTGTGCATCGCTGGGTGTGACCCAAAAAGAAAAAAAAAAGTTAGTGGCTTGAACTAGATGCTGTACATACACCTCTTGCTTGCCACTAATGTTTTTTTGTTTGCTTTTTGGTTTTGCCACTAATTTTTTTAGCTTTTATTTTTCTGTAGAGTCACATTCAATGTTAAGTTCCTCAGTCCTTTGAGTCATCTCCCAAACCCTTTTTGTTTTATCTTTTCTCTGCACTGAACCCCTGAGTGCTACTGGTGTGGCACAAAAGAGGTATTTCATGTACAGCTATGTATGCTATGCAACATAAAACTGCAGGAAAATAACTGGAATCATCTGTTAAAACTTAAATATATTTTATAGAAGAATGACTCTACTGAGAAATGCTGTACTTTCCAGTTTATCTGATTCACTTTTTCCATTACAGTCTCTTTACTATAATCTTGGCCACAAAAATACTGTTAATCTAAAAATATTGCTTTCATATATAGCTATGGAAAAGTTTCACTAATTGACTTGTGTAAAAAATTTTTTTAAAGCTCCCAAGAGTTCCAACATAAAAACTAAAACCCTATAACTTTTCCCTTGTCAATTTTAATGCTTACAAAACTATAATAATCAGAAAATTAAACATTGAAAAAGTAGTACTGTTTCAATCTCTATAACTAAAAAAAACACAAAACATTTAGTAGATGAAACATTTTTTAAAAGCTTCTTTAAATTTCTTTTCTAAACAAACCAAAAAAACACCCAATATTCTGGAAAATTGATTCCTAATCTTGAATTTTGTGAAAATAGACCACTGAACTATGAGAGTCTAACAGGCTCTTACGGAACACATATCGTTTTCTATTTTCTCATTTGTGAAGGAAGCGGAGAATATCAGAGCAGGTGATTTCTAAGGTTCTTGCTATTAACATTTTAAGAAAGTCACCTCAGCTGGGGCCCAGAATGACAACAGAGAGGGTAAGGCCTTGCATGGAACAACCCTGGTCCATTCCCTGGCAGAATATATGGTTCCTCAAGCTCCACCAGGAGCTAGCCCTGAGCAGAGTCAGGAGTAAGTCTGATGGGTGTGGCAAAAAAAGGAAAAAGAGAGAAAAATCACCCAGGTAGAATAAAACTCATAAAAACACCAACAAATTACATATAGAATTCTAGAGACCAGAAAGGTTCAAAGTAATAGTGGTTAAATTTATTTTATTATTTAAAAAATGTATTTATTTATTTAGTTTTTTGGTTCACACATGGCGGTGCTCAGGGGATCAAATGGGATGCCAGTGATCAAACCCAGGTCAGTCGCTTGCAAGGCAAACGCCCTCCTTGCTGTCCTATTGCTCCAGCCCAACAGTAGTTAAACTAAAAAATGTAATGATATGGCAGGGGCTGGAGAGACAGTACAGCGGGTAGGGTGCCTGCCTGTACACAGCCAAATCAGGTTTGATCTCCAGCACCCTCTACGGCACCCAAACCCTGCTAGAGGTGACCCTTGAGCACAGTCAAGAATAAATCCCGAGCACTGATTGGTGTGGTCCCAAAAGAGACAAAAAATTAAAATAACATATGAAGGACCCAGGAAATAGCTTAAAGGGTTTGAGTACAATCACTGCACTGAAAACACACAGTACACTGTACTCCCACTCCTGGAGGGGCCCCAGGCCCAACCCCAGGCACTGCAGTCACTCTATCACGGAGACACAGAGAAAGAAGCCTCTGAGCACCACATGTGGCCCCAAAACAAAAACTAAGAGTCAAATTTTCAAAAGGGCATTTCCTAGTCACCCCCAAACTGGGTGGTTGGACTAACCTAAAATATTTCAATCTTCTATCTGGGTATCCTCCCTCACGCGCTGAGCAACTCACTTAGAATTGTACTAGTGACTCATACTTCTGAATGAGACTGCTTTATGTGCAGAGACAAGGAATCAATTAGAGGGTTTACAATGAAGTTTTGTTTAACTGGAACGTTTTAAGTGGAAGTTAATTCTGCATGAGCGATAATAGATGTTTAATAACTAGCTAGTGACAATTTCTAAGCAAAAGCATTACGGTACTAGCAAACAGTAATCTATGTATTACAAACATGAAAACAAAACTTGTTTTCAAAAGAGCTCTTGGCTATGGAAAATATTTTAGTAGCACAAAATATAATTTTGTGAGTCAAATTATAAAAACCAAGTAGAGAAAGTAGTTTGAAATCTTGGCTCTATTACCAACAAGGAAACAAAACACACCATTGTGGGTTGAAGTGTCAATTTGTGCTGGCAAAAAGCCATTCTATTTGAATGTAAGAACCTTCGGAAACCAGCTGGAGAAGTATGGGGAACCTGGTATAATGCATTCATTCTCAAACCATCATAAGTGGTACTGTCTTCTTGTAAAAAAGAAACTAAGTACATGAACAATAATTAGTCTAAGAAAATGAACATGGGGCCGGAGCAGTAGCACAGCGGGTAGGGTACTTGCCTTGCATGCAGCTGACCTGGATCTGATCCCCGGCACACCATACGGTCCCCTGAGCCCACCAGGAGCAATTCCTGAGCCCAGAGCCTGGGGTAAGACCTGAGCACAGCTAGGTTTGCCCCAAAAACCAGCAAACAAAAAAGGAAAACAAATATGTCTAAGAGAAAATAAATGTACAGGAGTAGAGAGACAGTGCTGGGTGTATGGGGTCTGCTTTGCGTGAGGCCAACCCTAGTTCTATTGCTAGCACCAAATGGTCCCCCTCAGCAGTACCAGGAGTGACCCCAGAGGACAGAGCCAAGAGTAACCCCTAGAGCACCGCAAGGTATGGCCCAATCCCCTATGAACAATAAATGCACAATACTAGCTCCACAATACATTTTATTTTGGGGTGGGGGCAGGCTAAATGGTGCTCAGGGGTTACTCCTGGCTTTGCACTCAGGGATGACTCCAAGCAGGAATAGCAGGACTGTGGAGTGCCAGGAATCAAACGCAGGTCAGCTGTGTGCCAAGCAAGTGCCCTACCTTCTGTACTATCTTTGCAGCGCCACCGTAACACAAAACTTGCCCCAAACACACTATCATACACTGATAGTCAGGGCTGTTTTGGAAGACACTGTGGCAATATTTACTGGAGTCTTTAAAACACTTATCTAATTTGGGGCCAGAAATCAAACCTAAGGCTTCTGCATTCTACAAATCTCCAAGCCTATAACAACCTTCTCAGCCCCTTCTCAGTGACCATATTTAAAAAACATTCATGATTTGGGATAAGGGCCCTCTGTAGTAAGGACATAAACAAAAAAACTATCATAATATGCCTGAGCGGAAGTACATCAACATTAACAGTGGGCTGCAAACAATTCCTCTATTTACTTTTTAATATTTTCTATAATAAACATGCTTATTAACAACAACTAAACGGAACTTTGCAATGTTTTATTAAAGCCAAGTGAAATTTTTAAAGTACTTTGGGGTATAAATTTCATAAAGCTTGCATACACTTATAAAGACCTAGCAAAATGTCGCAGAGAAGTTTGACTATCTCATTGAATCTTCAGTACAGTTATTATATCCCTTTGCATTAGAGGGTCCAAGGCAGAACTTACACAAAACTCTGCTCGAGTGAAATAGTACACAGATGGTGAGTCTAGAGGATAGTCCTTAATTTCAAAAGACAGTAGTGCTCTCTTCTATAGCAGCTTAGTATCATAATGCTGCTCTTCTCATCCCTTTGGAGACTCTATAAAATGGTCCAAAGTAACACAGAAAATTAATATATCCAATAATCTCTTTAAAAAACAGTTACTGCCATTGCTACTTGCTGTTTACTGCTAACATTGAGTACTTAGAAAAGTTACCTTTATTTGAGAAATTATTAAAACAGCTATCAAAGACTTACCAGTCTCCATTAAGATTGAGTTCTATTAAATGTTTACTTGACATGTGAAAATGTTTTAAAACTCATACTTCCTGTCCTAATCTCTCCACTTCATTTTCTCTCCTTCATATCAAGGATTCTTCTGTTGGGATAAGAATACACCCATGAGATTCAATATAAGCCAGAGATATATCTCCCTAGAGAAAATACCAAATGTTAATATCCTAGGTGGATTTTTTAAACCAAAATAATCTATTACTTTAAAATTATGAAGCTCAACTAAACTAGAATTTAAATCAGCATCTTCAACCTTTATGCCAGGCCCTGTCCTGCATAGGAGCTATGTGGCAGTTACAAGCAAGAAAGTAAATGAGTGGTTCTCAACCTTCCTACACCTACAGATGGGCCCCAGTTCTATAGACTGGTGGAGAAGACCACAGATCTATCTCCATGTTTATGTCTGAAAAAATGACACTAAGGGCCAGAGTGACAGTACAGCAGGATAAGACACTGGTCTTGCAGGTGGCCTATTTGGGTTCAATCCCCAGCATCCCAAACGGTCTCCCAAGCCCACCAGGAGTGATCCCTGAGCACAGCGCCAGGAATAAGCCTTGAGCACTGAAGATCTGGTCCAAAAATAAAGAACACTAATATATAAGTAATTTCCAGTCACTAAGGCAAAAATTTTTTTTCTAAGGTAAAATAATATAAAAATCAATAGTAAATGAAGCTTCTATTAAGAGCAGTCTACCTGGGGTTCAAATGTTAAGACTGCTTTAAGTTTTCTCATGGAATTTGGTATTATAATTAACTTGTAACCAAAATAAATCTATTCAGTAGAATGCTTTGCTAATTATGTGTATATAGTTTTTCCTCCCAAGATGTATCTCAAATCATAGATATAATCTTGTAATCCTCCTGTCTTTTCCGAGTTCAAGAATAACAGGATACAATGGTTACAGATATAAAATTTATTTAACAGAACTGAAATACTCCAAATTCTGATTTTTCCGAATTCAAAAGCCCTTCCTTGTGGGAGTCAGAGAGAGCAGAGCAGGGAGGGCGCTTGTCTTCATGAGGCTGACTGGGTGTAATCGCTGGTACCCCATCTGCCCCCAAGCACCTCCAGGAGTGATCCCTGAGCACAGAGCCAGGTGCGGCCCCAAAACAAAGCAAAAAATGCCTTCCTTTCAAAATGAATCTAAGATGTGCACATCTATTTGAACTGCTCAACCTATAACAAATAAAAATTATGAAAAAACTTACTACTGAGCTGGAATGTGTGGTCAAAGCAAGCTATTTAAACTAGACAGACAACATATTCCCTTTCACAAAAGCAGTTATGGCCTCTTTCATCAAAAACATTTTCGAGGGGAAGAGGTTAGGCCACGGGTTAGTCCTGGCTCTGTACTCAGGGATCACGCCTAGTGGTACTCAAGGGACCATATGTGGTGCCAGAGATGCAACCCAGACAGACTGCATACAAGGTAAGCACCCTACCCACTGTACTATCACTCCAGTCCCCTTATATATATATTTTTTCTTTTGGGGTCACACTCGGCAATGCACAGGGGTTACTCCTGGCTTTGCACTCAAGAATAACTCCTGGCGGTGCTCAGGGGCCATATATGGGATACTGGGGAGCGAACCCGGGTCGGCTACATGCAAGGCAAACACCCTACCCGCTGTACTATCGATCCAGCCCCACCTTTACATTAATTTTAAAGGATGACAGTGGCAAAAAGATGAACAGATCAATGGCATAGAAGAGAAAGTTCAGAAGATTCAAGTACATCTAGAAATTTAATAAGATAAAGGTGGAATTTCAAATCAATGGGGGAAAAAGGATAAAATAATTCAATACATGGGGACAGGGAGAGATGTATAGAGCTAGTACAATGGTTAAGGTGCTGTCCTAGCATGTGGCTAAAACCTGGCACTGCCTATGAACTCCAAGCACCACCAGGTATGGCCTCTGAGCACAAAGCCAGGTGTGACCCCTGAGCATCTTTGGGTGTGGTTCTAGACCAAAAAAAAATAACAATAATAAGAAAATAAATGAGGGCTGAAGAGATAATACAAAGTAAAGGCAACGTGTTTTGCATTCCACCAAACGTAGCACCACACATGGTCCTTGAGTACTGCCAGAGCCACTCTTGAGCACAGAACTAGTCCCTGAGCCCCATGTGGTTTGGCAACTGCTCTGCCCCAGCAAACGCTATGGGACAGCCATCTGAATATTGGATAGTCACGTGAAAAAAAAAAGTTCTGAGCTGGATAGATAGTATAGAAGGTAAGTCTTTTGCCTTGTATACGGTCCCTTGTATATTGATCCCTGGAGTGTCCCCTAAGCACTGCTGGGTGTAGCTCCAAAACAAAATTAATTAATAAATAAATATAGCACTGCACTGTAGCACTGTCATCCCGTTGCTCATCGATTTGCTCGAGCAAGCACCAGTAACGTCTCCATTGTGAGACTTGTTACTGTTTTTGGCATATCAAATATGCCATGGGTAGTTTGCCAGGCTCTGCCGTGCGGGCGGGATACTCTTGGTAGCTTGACGGGCTCTTCAAGAGGGACGAAGGAATCTAACCCGGGCCGGCTGTGTGCAAGGAAACGCCCTACCCACTGTGCTATCGCTCCAGTCCAATAAATAAATATGTATCTTTAAATTTCAGAGAGGTCAAATACTGAGAATCTCGGGGACTGAATCAGTAGCACAGTGACAGTAAATGGTGTGCGCACCACCACCGACAGTGTTGCAAGCGCGTGAGCACTGCAGCCAGGATGTGCTGAGCACCACCACGAGACAAGTGGGGCCCTTTCTGAGCACAGGTAGAAGCGCTGCAGCTGGAACTGTGTGAGCCTCAGTACAAGCCCTGACTGGCACCGCAGCCACATGTGGCCACTTCAAAAACAGCCATGGCGGTGGGTGGGGCAGGGATGCAAGTGGAGAATGAGACAGTTTTACCTGTGATAATCTTAAACAAACAAAAATGCATCAGTGGGGCTGGAGTGATAGTACAGTGGATAGGGCATCTGTCTTGCACACGGTCCACAAGGGTTCACTCCCTGGCATCCCATATGGCTCCCTGAGCAATACCAGGAGTAATTCCGGAGTGCAAAGCCAGGAGTAACCCCCGAGCATTGCCAGGTGTGACACAAAAAGCCAAAAAAAAAAAAAATCAGTGAAAATTTCAGGTTGTAAACAGTATGCATCGAGCATATGGTTATGCATAAATCCATGTAGGACATAAATTCTGAAAGAATTCACACAAAAAGGCAAGCAGTAATTCCTTTACAGGAACAAAAAATTAGTGGATAACTTTTTTTTTTTTTTTTGGGGTCACACCTGGCAATGCACAGGGGTTACTCCTGGCTCTGCACTCAGGAATCACTCCTGGCGGTGCTCAAGGGACCATATGGGATGCTGGGAATCGAATCTGGGTCGGCCGCGTGCAAGGCAAACGCCCTTACCCGTTGTGCTATTGCTCTAGCCCCTTAGTGGATAACTTTAACTGCATATTTTATACCTTTTTTTGTGGGGGAGGGGCCACACCTGGCAATGCTTCAGGGCTTACTCCTGGCTCTGTGCTCACAGACCACTCCTGGCAGTGCTCAAAGGAATGTGTGCCAGGGATCAAACCCAGGTTGGCAGCATACAAAACAAATGCCTTACATACTGTATTCTTGCTGGCCCATTTACATCTATATACAACGTATGCACAATACATTCTCTGCTCCCTAAAACAGGTAAGCTTTTGTTCTGTTTTATTTTGAGGCAAGCCTGGTTCAATTCCTGGCATCACATTGTCCCTCCAGCACTGAACCAGGAATAACAGCCTGCGAATACCACCAGGTATAACTCAAGCAATCGCCCAATCACTGTATCGCTGTCATCCCACTGCTCACTGATTTGCTCAAGCAGGCACCAGTAACGTCTCCATTGTGAGACTTGTTGTTACTGTTTCTGGCATATCGGATACACCATGGGTAGCTTGCCAGGCTCTGCTGTGTGGGCAAGATACTCTTGGTAGCTTGTCAGGCTCTCTGAGAGGGACAGAGGAATCGAACCCAGGTCGGCCACGTGCAAGGCAAACGCCCTACCCGCTGTGCTTTCGCTCCAGCCCAACCGCCCAATGAAACATTAAAATTTTAAAAATTAAAAAATACAATTAGAGGGGCTGGAGTGATAGCACAGCCGGTAGGGTGTTTGCCTTGCACGCGGCCGACGCGGGTTCAAATCCCAGCATCCCATATGGTCCCCTGAGCACCGCCAGGGGTGATTCCTGAGTGCATGAGCCAGGAGTGACCCCTGTGCATTGCTGGGTGTGACCCAAAAAGCAAAAAAAAAAAATACAATTAGAACTAGGTATATCAAAGAAAACCTAATCTTCAGGCACTGGAGAGATAGCACAGCAAGTAGGGCACTTGCCTTGCACGCAGCCAACCCAAGTCCTATCCCCAGTACCCCATGTGGTCCCAGAAGCCCTGCCAGGAATGATCCCTGAACACAGAGCTAGAAGTAAGCTCTGAGCACCACCCAGTATGGCCCCAATGCCCCCCCTCCCGCCCTATCTTCAAGTTCTTTATCCATTAGCCTGCCTTAGCCTATGAGTGACTATCCCCCTAGCAGGCAATAATCCCCGTTGTGCAAATACCTCCTAAGGGATTACAGGAGCTTTGGTCTACTAAACCTGCTCAAGACTCATCAGATCACTGTTATTAGTAAGTCTGCATCATTAAGTATTTACCTAGGATTTAGTCTGGTATTGCCATATAAGACCAACGATGAGGACATAATAAGGTCTCTAGTTAGAAGAACAAATCTTTGTCAGAGTCCTTCACTATAACCAGTTGCTACAAATAAAAAGGAAAGCAGTAAGCACTCAAGTTGCTGTGCTGAACACATAAATCAACTGTAAGGTAGGTGCTGGGAGACAGAACTACCCAACAGAGACAGTAACGGTGGTGGTGTGTGTGGGGGAGAAGCATTTACATGTAATCAAATTAATTAGAATTGCAATAAACCCTACAAAAGGGTGTGCAGGGAATGACTAGGTATGTCATATTAGAACTAGGTATGTCCAAGAAAAACTAATCTTCAGGACCTGGAGAGATAGTACAGCTGGTAGGATAAGCAAATCCAGAAAGAACTAATCCCTAATCTAGGAAGATCAGAAAAATCTAGGATGATCAGAAGGCTCTGGAGAAATGATATTTGAGCAGGTCCTAAAGCAGGAGGAGATGCTTTCCAGGCAGAGGGATTAGCCCCAGCAGGTACAAAGGACCCTGGCTGAGCTTTAAACCTTCAGAGAACGGGCGAGGAAGGCAACAGAACAGGGGTCAGGCACTTGGCCTTGCATGCTGCCGATACTGGCTCAATCCCTGTCATCACATAAGGTCTCTTGAGCACTGACAGGAGTGATCCCTGAGCACAGAGTCAGGAGCAATCCCCCAGTTCAAAGAGAGACTAAGGCAGGGTGAGTTCAATCAGCATGGCTCTACCATTTAAAAAAAAGAAGTACAAAGAAACTATGTTGGAGTGTCTAAGTAGTCAAAATTAGATCACACCTTGTTAAGTAAAGCCTGCAGGCTTTAAAAGGAAAACAGACATTTTCAGATCAGTGACTTGATTACATTTGCTATATAAAGACAATTCTAGCTGTAGTTAGACTAGATGAGAAAATACTGCTTAGTGTCTTTACATATGCAGTACACGTATAAAGAAATGCAAGGAGAAAACAAAAAGAAATGCAAGGGAATAAAATTCAAGCTGGGGCATCTCTCTCTGAAGAGCCTACAAAAGAAGTGGACGGGAAGGTGCAATTGAAAAAACACTAACTGAACTGATAATGATTTATTTCCATAGTTGTGAGGTACGGATACAAGTATGTACAACTTGGAATCTGAGTCCAAGAATGAGTCAAAGGGAATTCCCTAAAAATAGAAACGAAATTCACTTTATTCTCAACATTCCCAAAAGGAATGTTGTAACTCAGTTTAGAAACTATAAATTTGGTCATAAGTTAAGTCCAACTGTTATGATAAAATTATTTAAAAACTTCTCAGATAAAAATATAATTATTTAAAACTTGAACACTGCTCATAGAAATTTAAAAATTGGGATTTTAAAAATTTATTCCAATTTTAGAGAAACATCAAAATTCACTCCTGAAACCTACAGTATTTGTTTTTATGGTTTTAAGTAATCTCCAACACTAAACATTTTTAGCATATTAAAACTAAAACCAATTTGAAAATAAAAATCACAAAGTATTCACTTGCAATCTTCAGCATACTGTTCCATACCTAAACTACACAAGCACTTGGGGTGGAGGGAATTTCTGTATCAATGGATATCAAAACAACTTTGTGTTGGTACCACAGCTAATGTCGCCTTCAAGATCAAGATTTGAATCTTAAAGCAAGGACTCCTCACTCCACAAAACACTTTTTTTTTTTTTTTTGCTTCCTGGCTCATGCACCCAGGAATTACTCCTGGCGGTGCTGGGAAGACCATATGGGATGCCAGGGATCGAACCCAGGTTGGCCGAGTGCAAGGCAAACGCCCTACCCGCTGTGCTATCGCTCCGGCCCCAAAACACTTCTTTCATAGAAATAAAAAATGATCTACGGAAATGACACGCTTGTCTCAAGGAAAAAGATCTCTAGGCAATACATTCCACTGGTCTGAAAGATAAACCAAGCGCCCTTAGATACTGCAGTGTTTGCAAAGCTGGAGACCCTTCTGCTCTATGCCAGGACGTCTGGCCACTTATTTTCTGAGTTATGGAAAAAAAACTGCTCAGATAAAACAGAGTAAGACCAGCAATACATATGACTAGGTCTACAGTTGCACACAAATCATCAGTTACAGTAGAATGCTTGAAAATCAATTGTTGGGACTTAGCTAATATTAAACAGTTCAGAAATATTTTATACTATCAGAGCAATAGTATAGAGGGCAAGGTGCTCAGCTTGCTCATGACTAATGAGGTTCAATCCTTGGCACCCCATATGGTCCTTGGGAATCCCTGAGCACAGAGAAGCCCTAAGCACCACCAGGTGTGGCACAAGAGAGAGAGGAGGGAGGGAAGAGGGAAGAGAGGAGAGGAAAAGGAGAGGGAGAAAGGGTAGAGGGGAGGGAGGGAGGGAGGGGGAAAGAGAGAAAGAGAGAGAGAGAGAGAGAGAGAGAGCGAGAGCGAGAGCAAGAGCGAAAGCGAGAGAGAGAGAGAGAGAGAGAGAGAGAGAGAGAGAGAGAGAGAGAGAGAGAGACTGCTTTGTATTTTAATGACATATTTTGTATTCTCTGATTTCAATGACCGAATTGTGTAGGCAATCCCAGATAGGGAGGATTGGGGGTAACTGACCAAAATATATAAAATAACTATTAATACATAATAGTACTTATACAAGACTGTGACATTTGCAGACATGCCAACTTCTTAAATCCTTCAGATTGAAGGTTAAAATTCAACCCAGGGCTGGGGAAGAGTTTAAAAAGGGCTGAGCACATGCTTTGCCTATTAGAGGCCTGGATTAGATCTCCAGCGTCCCATGGTCTCTGCACCACCACGAGAGACCATCAAGCACTGAACAGGAGTAGCTCCTGTTTGCCCCTCCCCTCCTCCCCAAAAGGCCACTCAGTTGAACCTTTGTAAACGGAATAGAAAGTTAAGAGTTCTTTGTTCTACAGGAGCAATAGCACAGCCTTGCATGCAGCCGAGCAGGTTGGATCCCCAGCTGTCCGGAGTGATAGTTGAGAGCAGAGCCAGGAGTAACCCCTGTGCATCGCCTGATACGGCCCAAAAACCAAAAAAAAAAAAAGAAAGAAAGAGAAGAAAACCAAACTAAAGCCTCACAATCTAAAAAGGCTGCTAAGGCGCTCACTTTTGAGAAAGATGCTGAAACGCTTCACAAAAGTGTCTCAACAGTTTAAGACTAATGGCAAATAATACTAAATCAAATATTAACCTACGTAAATCAGACCAAACGGTAAAAAGAGAACCTGCGTAAAATTTCCACGTATTCTCTTCAAAATGTCCTTCACCTCTGACATTCCTCCCAGAGATCTGGTTAACACACACACACACACACACACACACACACACACACACACACACACACACACACACACACACACACACACACACACACACCCCTAAGATTTGTTTATTCCAGTTTTTCACCTTTCACCCATAAGAATTATTTCATGCTCCTTTAATCAGACCATTACATAGCACCTAAGAAATGCAAAGCAAAAACTTCCAGGATACAACTCCAAGGCCAATCACAAGAGAAAAAAAAAAAATCCATCAAACGCAAGCAGGATCCAACGCATCCCCAGTGGGAACCCCGGGACCGAGGCTCCTCCTGCCTTCCCGCCGGAGGAAGCCCCGCACCTGTCCCGGGAGCCGAGCCCTCGCCGCGCGCCGCTCTGCCGCAGGGCCCTTCCGCAGCGGCGATGCGCACTGAGGCCGGCGTACCTGGGGAGTCCCCGGCGCGGGCTCGGCGCACCTGCACCGGCACCGCACGGCCGCACCGCGGCTGCACCCGCCCGGGCACCCGGGGACCACGCGGGCCCGCCAAAGCCCGCGCTGCGGAACACGCCTCGGCGGGGGGACCCCGGAGCCCTCGGCGGGGGCGCGGGGGCGCGGGAGCCCACGCACCCACGCAGCCCGCCGCCGCGCCGCGCCGCGGAGCCCGACGCCCGGCGCGGGGCAACAACTCCGCGAAAGCCCCGGCCCCGCCGGGCACCGGCGTCCCGAGCGCCCGAAGTTTGGCGGCGCGGGAAAGGAGAGACGCGGCCGCGGGCGGCCGCACGTCGCGGGCCCCGGCGCCCCCCGCCCCCCCGCGACCCCCCGGCCCGGGCACCGAACCTCGGCTGAGCCCGGCCGGGCCGGGGGCGCGGCGAGGGGGCGCGGCGGGCCGCGCGTCGCGGACAAAGAGCAGCCGGCGGCGCGGCGAGGGGCGGCCCTGCGCCCCCAACCGCCCGGGGGGCGCCGCCGGCTGCTCCCGCCCTCCCGGGCCGTTTCCCTCCCGATTTGGGGGTCCGCGCGCGCGCGCGGACAAAGGGGGCGGGAGGGCGCGGCGCCCGCGGGCCGCCCCGCACCGCGCCCCCCGCCGGGCCCCCGCGGGCTCCCCACAAGTTCCCGGGCGGCCCCCGGGCCCCGCCCCGGGCCGCTTCTCCTCAGCCCGCCCCGCGGCCGCCCCTCACCGGGCGGCGGGCTTCCCCGGAGCCGCCTCCTCCGCCGGGCCTCGGCCCGTCCCGCCGGCCGCCGCCTCATGGGCCCCGCGTCGCCATCGCCGCCGCCTCGCCGCCGCCTCGCCGCCGCCGCCTTCGCCTCAGCCCCAGCCTCCAGCCCGGCCCGCACCCGCTCCCGCCGCGGCCTCCCGCTCCCGCCGCCCGGACCGCGGGCTGGCGCCTGCGCACTGCGCGCGCGGAGGGGGCGGGGGCGCGGGGGGCGCGCGGCGCCGGGGTGGGCGGGGGTGGCCCGGGCCGGGGCTCGCCGCTGAGGGCCCCGCGCGCCGTCGGGGGGCGCTCCGGGCCGCGGGGGCGGGGGCCGGGGCGGGGGGCGGAGGCGGGGGGCGCGGCGGGGACTGGCCGGCCCGCGTGGAGTCCGGCCGCGGGGCGCGAAGCAGTTTCGGCCCCCGGCCCGGAGCCCGGCGCCGGGGCCCCGAGGGGGGACGCGCCCTACCTGCCGGCCCCGTGCGTCCCGCCGACGAGGGCGCCGCACGCCGTGCCCGCTGCCCCGGCCGCCGCTCCCCCGCTTAACTCCGCAGCCCCCCGGGACCCCGCTGCTCGGGGCTTGGAGTCGCCTTCTAGATACTTTCGAGGTCCTGGACTTCTGGGATCTGCAAGACCCTAATTGGCCATTTCCTCTTAACTCCTTGTATCCCGGCGGGAGCCTGTTCCAAGGACTTTGAAAAGTTGTGCGTGGGACTCGCCTCTCAGCAACTGCTTCGGGGACACCTGGAAATTCCTCCGGCTGCCTGCCAGAGGAGTGGACTCAGGGCGCGGGGGTCTTCATTCTGCGCAGGGTCTCCCCACCCCGTGCTCCTCGCCCCTTTGGCTATCACCGTAGAAAAGAAGACGCTTCTGCTTTACCCCTTTGGCCCAGAGGGTATAGAACTCTGACAAGTGGCTGCAGGTCCAATTCCCACCCCACCCCCGCCCGGAAACCAGACCCCAGTGTCTAGTGCAAAGGTCCCCCCACACTGAGCGTTGGGCACCCTGCCCAATGACAGTTAAGCAGCGGGGCCAGCAGGATGCTTTCCAAAAAAAATGTGAATTGCCCTACTTTCAAAGTCAGGATTTCTGGCTACTCGAGAAAGTCAAAGGAAGTGTAATGGCTTGGCCCTGCATTCAAGGTGGCAGCTGCCTGGGAGTCACTCTTGCCTATCCAGAGCGGGCGCACCCCTGCCCCCAGCTGCTGGACTCATTTTCATTACCTCCTTCCTAGTACTTCAGTTTTCCCTGTGGTGCCCTGCCCCCGTCCTGTCCCGCAACTCCACCTCCACCTGAATCATTACCAGTGATTTAAAATGACAGGTGTGGGGCTGGAGAGAGAGAACACATTGGGGAAGGACATGCCTTTGAGCAGGGTTTGATCCCTGGCATCCTATGGTACCCTGAGCATCACCAGGAGTGATTTCAGGGCTCAGAAACGGGAGTAACTCCTGAGCAACACCCAGCGTGGCTTAAAAACCAAAACCAAGATGACCAGTGTGACAACTGTAAATGAATGAAACATATGACTTATGAAGGTGTTCTGAGGCTGACGTGTGATAACATCACTGTATATGCAGATTAAATATTAAAGCATAAAAATGTAGCCAACCTGGATTCCATTCCCAGCAACCCATATGGTCCCCCTGAGCCTGCCAGGTGTGATCCCTGAGCATAGAACAGGAGAAAGCCCTGAGCACCAACAAAACAAAAAACAAACAGAACAGTAAAACAGCCTGCTGGGTGCAAGTGTAAGTCATTCTGAGTGCAAATACAAATTGCTTCAGAGAGGCTGGAAGAAGTACAGTGGGTAGGGGCACTAGCCTTACACACGGCCCACCTGGGTTAGATCCTTGGCAGCCCATATGATTCATAAACTTCCCAGACTGACCCCTAAGATAGACCCAGGAGTAAACCCTGAACACCACCAGGTGTGCCCCCTGCCAAAAAAAAACATGTAGACTGGACTGAAAATAACTTAAGGACATTGGTGGAGGGTCTTAGGTGTTTTGGTGGTGATGAGATACACTGTGTACATCAAAACCATACAAATTAAGAGCCAGACAGATAGTACAGTGGGTACATAAAGATGGCCCTAATCCCTGGGACCACATGTGATCTTCTGAGCAGGAGGAAGCTCTGAGCACTGCCTGTATGCAAAATAATAATAATAATAATAAACATGAACATAATTTTAAATATGTGACCTAAACTGTAGTCATTAATTTTTTTTTCTTTTTGGGTCACACCTGGCAATAGAAAGGGGTTACTCCTGGCTCATGCACTCAGGAATCACCCCTGGTGGTGCTCAGAGGACCATATGGGATGCTGGGAATCGAACCCGGGTCAGCTGCGTGCAAGGCAAACACCCTACCCGCTGTACTATTGCTCTAGCCCCTAATTTTTATTTTTTTTTAAGAAACAACACCCAAGGCTCTGTCTCATAGTCCTCTAACCACTTGGTCTTGCCTTACAGTTGTGGAAACTGAGACCAAAAACCTGCAGCAGAAACCTGAATGTCTCTGGTCCAGACATTCAGGGTTGGGAACAAAGTATCCGCAGAAGAACACCAGCTCCCCAAGGCTCTGTCTAGCTCTCCAGGCAGAGCCCTGCACCTGATAGGTGGTTAATAAAGGTATGCAAAGTGGATGAAGTTTTGACAATTCCCAGACTGGGGGGGGCGGGGGGGGAAACAGGCCAGTTTCCACTTGGTGGAGAACTGGGACGGGTTTGCAGCCTCCGGGAGCGCAGAGCAGAGCCAGGGCTGTGAGAACTACAAGCGCTGGTTATTCACAAGGGGCTCGGGCTGGAAAGGATCAGAACCTTGTTTGAGAATTTGAGAGTCACCCGGGGCTCTGTGGTTTGGGAACTGCAGGGTCAATGTGAAGACTGCAGTGGGTCACGCTTTCCATTACATGCTTTCTGGGGGACACCACTTGGCTGGTACATGGAGCAGAGTCTTGCCCAGGGTGGGGGACATGGAGGGGGGCGGGAAATGGGTGTGTGTGATGGGAGCAGAGCCCTGAGAGGTGGGCAGAAAGCTCCCTGTTGGCAACTGGAAACCCCACAGCTGCTAATGGTGATGGTGGGGAGAGTTTGTTTGTTTGTTTGTTTATTGCTTTTTGGGTCACAATCAGCAATGCTCCAGGCTTACTCCTGGCTCTGTACTCAGAAATTACTCCTGGAGGTGCTCAGGGGACCATATAGGATGCCGGGGATCGAACCCAGGTCAGCCACATACAAGGCAAATGCTCTATCTGCTGTACTGTCACTCCAGCCCCATCTGGGAGGGTTTAGAAAGCACAACCCTTCCGCAGAATCCCCAGATTTTAGTGTGGGACCCAATGTACTGCTTCTGGGGCTGGGAGAGATAGTTCGGAGGGTAGGGCACTTGCCTTGCATGCGAGCAGCCTGTGTTTGATCCCTGAGGAAACATTTCATGATATGAAAACTTCATACCTACCATATATGGTCCCCTGAGCCCTGACCAGAGAGATCCCTTAGCACAGAGCCAGGAGTAAGCCCCCTGAGCACCACCAGGTGTGGCCCCCAAACTGAACAAACAAGTAAAAGTGTTCTGCTTCTCTCTGTCACAGGGATGTTGGCTGAAGCGGGGTTTGGGGAAATCCTGGGAAAGACAGTTAAAAACTATCTTTTGGTTTGGAGGGGGCACACAGTGGTGCCAGGGAGCAGACGGGGTCTGCCTCATGCAGGGCAAGCAGCCTGCCCAGGATTGAACTCTCTCTGACCCAGGCTTTCTTTCTTGAATGGATAGTGCAAGCAGCGGAGAAAGAACCTGAGAAGCTGGTGTGGGTCTCATTCCCAGCACCACTAGTTGGTCCTCTGACACCACTGGTCAGAGCTGGGACTGATGTCCTGAGCACCCCCAGGTGTGGCTCCCACAAAACGTGCTTCTGTGTATCATTGCAGTCTGCCTCTTCCAATCATCACTATCCAAATAGTGACTGTTTTGTGGGAAGCACATTGATATTGCTTGGAGGATCCTGTGGTGTTGGGTCCCACATGTGCTCCAGCCTTTGAATTACCTTTTTTTTTTTTTTTTTTTGCTTTTTGGGTCACACCCAGCGCTGCTCAGGAGTTACTCCTGGCTTTGCACTCAGGAATCATTCCTGGCGGTGCTTGGGGGACCATATGGGATGCCGGGGATCGAACCCGGGTCGGCCGCGTGCAAGGCAAACGCCCTACCCGCTGTGCTATCGCTCCGGCCCCTGAATTACCTTTTTTTTTTTTCTTTTTGGGTCACACCTGGCAGTGCACAGGGGTTATTCCTTTCTTTGCACTCAGGAATTACTCCTGGCAGTGCTCAGGGGACCATATGGGATGCTGGGAATCGAACCTAGGTCGGCTGTGTGCAAGGAAAACGCCCTACCTGCTGTGCTATTGCTCCAGCCCCTAAATCACCTTCTTGACTCCTTAGAATTGTTTTTGGTCTTTTTGGGTCCACCCGGCAATGCTCAGTAGTCACTCCTGGCTCTGCACTCAGGAATTACTCCTGGTGGGGCTCAGTGGATCATATGGGATGCTGGGGATCGCACCCAGGTTGGCTGCATGCAAGGCAAACACCCTACATGCTGTACTATGGCTCCACCCCCACCTTAGAATTTTTTTTTTTGCTTTTTGGGTCACCCCCAGAGATGCACAGGGGTTACTCCTGGCTCTGCACTCAGGAATTAAGTCCTGGCGGTGCTCAGGGGACCATATGGGATGCTGGGAATCGAACCCAGGTCGACCGCGTGCAAGGCAAATGCCCTACCCTCTGTGCTATCGTTCCAGCCCCTCCCCTTAGAACTTTTGAGGGGAATGTTTGGGCCATTTCCAGCAGTGCCTGAGGGCTACCTCTGGCCCTGTACTTGGGGGGGGGGGGTCGCTCCTGCTGGTACTCATGGCTCTCCCTTGTCAGCACTCAGGGGCTGTACTGGCATGGAATGCTCGGCAGGCACCTAAGCCCTGCACTATCACTTGGGCCCTACGATCTTTTGAAATGTTTCCCCAGGAAGACAGTAGGTGCCAAAGCACGTTCCTGGTCCCAGGCCTGTGGCTCTCTCTTAGGGCTGTCCTTGGACAGTGCTGCCAAGTTCTTGGAACTTGGCACCTGTGTTTTTTTTTCTTTTTTTCTTTTTGGGTCACACCTGGCGATGCACAGGGGTTATTCCTGACTCCTGGCTCTGCACTCAGGAATTACTCCTGGTGGTGCTCAGGGGTACCATACGGGATCCTGGGAATCAAACCAAGGTCAGCCGCGTAGAAGGCAAACGCCCTACCCACTCTGCTATCACTCCAGCCCCCTGGCACCTGTTTTCAGGAGAGTCACATCCTTTTCATTTTTTTTTTTTTTTTTTTTTTTGCTTTTTGGGTCACACCCAGCAATGCACAGGGGTTACTCCTGGTTCTACACTCAGGAATTACCCCTGGCGGTGCTCAGGGGACCATATGGGATGCTGGGATTCGAACCTGGGTCAGCCTGGGTTGGCCGCGTGCAAGGCAAGCGCCCTACCCGCTGTGCTATTGCTCCAGCCCCGAGTCACATCCTTTTCACCTCAGGCACCTTCTAGAGCAGAAAATCCCAAACTTATATGGTCTATCACCCCCGTTCTAGAAAAAAAAAAATTTACTCAGCACCTCCCTGGAAATCGCTTAAGTGAACCATCAGGAAGCGCTCCCCAACAGCACCCAAGGCTACTCCTGCCCCCGGGGTCATTCCAGAACACTGCTCTGTGTCAGCTCAGCCACATCTGGAAACTTCCACTGCTCCTGCCTGTTCCGGTTCCTCTCCTTTACTCCCCCCTTGCCCTTCCATCTCACCCCACGCCTCTGCTAGCCCTGCAGCCTGGCTCTCGCCCATCCCACCTCTGAGAGCCTTCTCTGGCCTGTCCAGTTCACTCCTCGGGGCGTCCCTCACACACAACCCCACCAAGCTCAAAGTCAGAGCGGCACGTCCTCCCCGCACCGCCTGGCCACTCCACTCGCTGGGGCTATATATAGCGCAGCCGGGCCTTAGACTCCAGCGTCAGCCTTGACTCCCTGCCCCCACCAGAACATGGAGCACAAGCCTGAGGGAGGCAGTGGCCCGGCCTGGGAAGCCCAATAAGGAGAGTTGGAGAGGTAGCAGCGAGGATGTGCTGACTCCCAGACCACCCCGAAGAGGGCAATCTCTACATCTGTGGCCAGACTCCCCGCGCCGCCACACCTCCCAGGAGGAAGGGGAACAGGCAGCGTGCTGGAGAATCCTAAAAATCCTCTAGAAACCGGCCCAAAAGGAATTGAGAGGAACTCCGAGCTGGCCAGCTCCACTGGGCTGTTGAGAACGGCAAGAATGTGTCCCCTATCATGTCCTTCTTGGAAAAGGGTGTGCATGACAGGAAGTCAGTCTGGGGGCAGAACCCCTCATCTGAGATTTTTTTTCTTTTCTTTTTTTTTTCTTTTTGGGTCACACCTGGTGATGCTTAGGGGTTACTTCTGGCTCTGCACTCAGGAATTAAGTCCTGGTGGTGCTCAGGGGACCATATGGGATGCTGGGAATCGAACTAGGGTCGACCACATGCAAGGCAAACGCCCTACCCGCTGTGCTATCACTCCAGCCCCCTGAGATTTTTTTTTAAAGTGATTTATACCTGGCTCTAGCCAAACTGGTCAACTACCCAGGCACCCACCATGGTTGGTGAGTGCCATGACTGATCTCAAAATAGTTCCCGGGACCTTCCTTTCCTGTGTTAGCTGCTTCTTACAACCCAACAGGTATGACCCAGCAAGCTGTGAGTTCTCCAGGATGTGAGACCACCATCTTCCAAACTTGTTGCTAATAAAGACATAGCTAATAAACTTTTCCTACACATCAGCTTGTCCCTTGATTCATTGACATTCCCCCCCCCTTTTTTTTTTTTTTTTTTTTTTTGCTTTTTGGGTCATACCCAGTGATGCTTAGCAGTTACTCCTGAATCTGCACTCCTGGTGGTGCTTGGGGGACCATATGGGATGCTGGGGACTGAACCCAGGTCAGCTTCATGCAAGGCAGACGCCTTACCTACTGTACTATCACTTCGGCCCCTCACTGACCCCTTAGTGCCAGTAGAACAAGCTTTTTGTGTGCGTGCAGTGAGGTGGGGTAGGAGGAAGACACACCCAGCGGTGCTCAAGGCTTACTCCTGGTTCTGTGCTCAGGGATCATTCCTGGCAGGCTCAAGGACTTGGGGGACCATGTGGGGTGCCAGGGGTCATACCTGGGTCAGCTGCATGCAAGGCAAGTGTCACCTGCTGTGCTATCACTCTGGCCTCTGCAGTTAGGTTTTTTTGTTTGTTTGTTTTTGCCTTTTGGGTCACACCTGGCAATGCACAGGTGTTACTCCTGGCTCTGCACTCAGGAATCACTCCTGGCGGTGCTCAGGGGACCCTATGGGATGCTGGGAATCGAACCCGGGTCGGCCGCGTGCAAGGCAAACGCCCTACCCGCTGTGCTATTGCTCCAGCCCTGCAGTTAGGTTTTAAGGGGGCCAAAGTGATAGCACAGGGCTAGGATGTTTGCCTTGCATGCAGCTGACCCTGGGTTCAATTCCCACTGCACCCCCCAGGTGTGGCCCCTAAACAAAAAGAAGGGCCAGAAAGATAGTACAGCAGGTAGTTTGCCTTGCATGGGGTCAACTTGGATTTGAACCCTGGCACCCCAGCTAGTTCCCCAAGTCCTGGCAGGAGTGACCCCTGAGACCTGAGGCAGAAAGAAGTCCTGAGCACAGAGGGGTCCACGGGGGGTGCAGTTCCCCACCCCCCACCCCCGATAATGGTTATCAGTCTGGCTCCTTCTTTTGGTTTGGGGGCCACACCCTAGCAGAACTGGGGATGACTTCTAGCTCCGTGCTGAGGTCACTCCTGATGGTGCTGGGGAGCCCCGAGGTGCCCAGGACTGAGTCCAGGGTCTCCTGAATGTTCAATCACTCAAGCTGATTCCTGGCAGTGGTTGTTTGCCGCCCCATTACTATAACCTTGGGTAGGATGTTTGACCAAAGCTTCAGATTTTCCCAGATGAAGTGGGGTCGTCATAGTAACTGTATTGTTAAAGTCACTGTGAGGCTTTAATAATCCACATAAAGGCCATCAGCCCGGCTCCTGACCCACAGGTGTAGGACACAGCAACTGCGACTGTTTTCTCTGTCCCTGGCAAAACTTAAACACGAGCTTGGTTTTGATCCTTTCTTGCCCTGTCGCATCCACACATTTTTATTCTCTCTTCTGGCCTAGACCACCCATCTCTTGAGAATTTAGGGCCCGTAGGGAGCAGAAGAGTCAGTACTGGAAAGTGTGTGAATGGCGGGGAGGAGAGTTCCCATGGACGCTGGGGATACATCATGGCTCTGGGGAGTTGCTGTGACCCCGGGTCTTGCCTTAGAGCAGAGCGTGCCGGGAGAAGAGACCAGCTGGAGGAATCTCAGCACCGAGACCATCGTAGGGCAGGAGCAAAGGCCTGGGGTGGAGCGGGACTCTCCCCATACTGCCACACTGTCTTTTTTTT
The DNA here is from genome assembly GCF_027595985.1 of Sorex araneus. Taxonomy (NCBI): domain Eukaryota; kingdom Metazoa; phylum Chordata; class Mammalia; order Eulipotyphla; family Soricidae; genus Sorex; species Sorex araneus. The sequence goes on along the minus strand of NC_073304.1, from coordinate 221,617,748 downwards.
CTTTTCTTAGGTCTGGGGGTGAGGTGGACTCTCCCAGCAGTGCTCAGGGAACCACATGGTGCCAGATGTCCTGCATGCAAAGTGCAGTTGCACATCCCCCCTCTTTGAGCCATCTCCCTGAGCCACAAGAAGGTACCTTCTTTCTTTTCTCTAAGGGTGCTCTGACCCGTTAGCAGTAGTTTTGGAGAGGGATTTACCCTGGGAAGTTAGGAATAGACTCTGGAGCAAGCTGGAACCAGGCTAAGATATCAGCTCTGTGCTTTAGCTTCTGTTCACCTCGGGTCTCTAAATACGATACTTACCACACACAAGAATGGATCAGTCTGTCTTGTGACCAGAACTAGCTCTGTCTGCTAGTCTTGGTGGTCTCTTTTTTGCTTTTTGGGTCATGTCTGGCGATGCACAAGGGCCACTCCTGGCTTTGCACTCAGGAATTACTCCTGGCGGTGCTCAGGGGACCATATGGGATGCTGGGGATCGAACCTGGGTCAGCCGCGTGCAAAGCAAATGCCCTACCTGCTGTGCTATCGCTCCAGCCCCATAGTCTTGGTGGTCTCTTAACCAAGCACACATCACCCCGCCTAGTGCAAGAGGCTCTGAAGCCTGGGCGAAGTCTCAGTTGTTACAGACCAGATCAAATCTCCCTGGTTCAGGTAGCATCCTTTTTTTTGGGGGGGAGGGGGAGGGTCAAAGGGTCAAACCCAGTGATGCACAGGAGTTGCTTCTGGCTCTGCACTCAGGAATTACTCCTGGCGGTGCTTGGGGGACCATATGGGATGCTGGGGATTGAACCTGAGTTGGCCGCATGCAAGGCAAACGCCCTACCCGCTGTGCTATCTCTCCAGTCCCTTAAGTAGCATCCTTAAAGTGACCAGGGCCAGCCTGCCTTCTCAACACCCCACATTGTTCAGAGAATCTGAGGCAAGCATGCAAAACTAAGGGCTGGAATGATAGAGAGGGTAGGGCACTTGTTTGCTTGCATTGCATGTGACCAACCCAGGTTTGATCCCTGGCGTCTCATACGGTCCTCAGAGTCCCACCAGGGGTGATCCCTGAACACAGAGCCAGAAGTAAGCCCTGAGCACTGCCGGCTGTGCATCCACTCCAAAGGAAAGAAAATCTGAGATACACGAACTTGGCAGAAACCCAGGACTTCTACCCATGTCAGACTCTGGTCCCACTGGCTTCCCTATCAAGCCCGTCCATGTCCGACGCAGTTGCAGGTTCCCGTGGAGGGAGTGACTGTGGCAACTCTCCCATCTGTCCTCTCATCACATGTCTGGGGGTGTCTGCAGTTCCGGCCCGGAAGCCAGCAGACGGCCTGTCCCAGTCCAATCTCCTCCCTTCCCTCCCCGGTCTGACGACAATGCCTGTCAGGCCTCCCTGCTTCCTTGACCCCCTCATGGCAGCTCCAGCACCGGTGTAGGCAGGAGGCCCTGGCCAGTGGCAGACCACCGCTCTCATGTTTACTAGGGCGCGTGGCGGTGTCCCACAGCCCTTGCTCCCCCAGGCCACGAGGGGCAACCTGGAGGAGGCACTGACCAGAGCAGGGGGCCTTGCAGCCCACAGGGGAAACCCTGGGTGGGAGGACCAGGACCAAGGTCTCAGTTGTTTGTGACGAAAGCCAGCATCTATAGGGGTGAGTGGGGCAACAGGTGGTCACCAGCCCCAGGGACGGAGCTGAGAGATGCCGAGAGATGGACTTATCTGGGCTTGCTCGGCAAAGTCCCAGATCTCTGCTTCCAGCTGAGCCCATGAGTGAGCCGTGGTGCCTCTGCAGCTCCCCGGGGCCAGGTCCCGCTCCGCAGCTCCCCCAGGACCCAAGGCCGGTGACCCCACTCCCCCAGTCGGTTCCTCCCACCTTCCGCTGTGGATCTTCCCAGCTGCTTTTCTTGGCCCAAGGATCAGACCCACAGGGCGGTGGCTGGGGGAGGGGAAGCGGCGCCAACAGCCAAGTGAGGAGCGGGAGAGGCAGCCGGGGAGTCCGGACATGGGCCTGGCGGAGGCGCCGTCGGAGCCGGGGGCCGTCCTGCCGCGTGAGGGTGGTGCTGGGCATGGTGAGAAGGTCTGAGCACGCAGCTCCTGCCCCTCCACCCCAGCCTGCGGCCAGTTCTCATTGTGGGGGGCTGCCTTCCAGGGCTGGGCGGGCAGCCGACTAGGAGCCTGCCACCAGGATGTCGGCCAACAAAGGCTGGTGGGTGCCGCCCGAGGGGGACGACAGCGTGTCTGCGAGGCTCCTGAGGAAGACCAGGGAGTCGCCGCTGGTGCCCGTGGGTGAGTGGGAGGCGCAGTGGGGGGCCGCAGAGGAAGGTCTCCCCAGACTTTCCTAGAGAAAGTTTCAAGTCTGAGAGCAAAGGTGCCCAGGGACAGCCCTATCCAATGAAATGAGGCCATCTGGGTGGGTGAGGCGGGGAAACGGGGCACCAAAGCCAGCCTCGGGGTGGGAAGGAGCCATTTGGGGGCCCCTGTCGCAGTCGAGGAGGCAGGAGGGCGAGGTTGGGGCTGTAGGAGCCAGGGGTGGGAGCAGCACCGGGAGGGAGGCGGGGGAGGGAATCTGAGGGGCAGTGTAGACAGGCTGGCACCAAGGCAGGGGTCACCTGAAGGAGGTGGCCAGGGAGAAAAGGCCCTGGGACTGCTCAGCCTTCAAGGACAGCCTCCCCCAGCCCTCAGCTGCCTGGCCAGCTGTCAGGAGCACGTGGGGCAGTGCCAGCTACGGCCTAGGTTCCCGTTCTCTGACACAGGCTTAGGAGGCTGCCTGGTGGTGGCGGCGTACCGGATTTACCGGCTGAAGGCTCGGGGTCCCACCAAGATGTCCATCCACCTGATCCACACGCGGGTGGCGGCGCAGGCCTGTGCCGTGGGCGCCATCATGCTCGGTGAGTAGCAAGGTGGGCTGCCGAGAGCAGAGCCTGGGGGGTCCGGTTCCTCTCCCGGACCACACTTCGTGTCGGAGGGGGGAGGGCGGGGAAGAGACGGCCCCAGGAAGAGACATTTCCGGGGTTCCCTGGCTCATCTCCCATCCCTGTCTGTGGAGATGGTACAGGCTGTTTCCTGAGCTTGTCCTAGCTCAGAAGTATGCAGGGGCCAGGGAGAGGAAAGAAAAAGGCTTCACATGCTGGGGCCCACATGGCCCCTCACGCACTGCTGGGTGGGCCCCAAAACCACTCACCGAAACCGGAGAGATGGACAGGAGTCAGACACTACCAGATGTGCCCCCCAAGCCAAAACAAGAAAACTCCCCTCAGCCCCAAAAGGCAGGCAGAGCCGTGTGCCCTCCAGGACGCGAACCCCTCCGCCCCTCCGGGTTGCTGAGGTCTCTCAGCGGGCAACGGGCTGGAGGTGCCTCGGGAGCTCCACAGCCTGTGCCCGACGGGGCCCTCAAGACACCTGGGGGAATCGGGGTGCAGGTGTTCCTCACTGCTGGGACGCTGTCCTCCTGCCACAGGGGCCGTGTACACCATGTACAGAGATTACATCAAGAAGACGGCGCAGGACACCGGGGAGAAGTAGCAACGCCCAGCAGGCCGGCCTTGACACTCCCAGACCCGGTTTCGAATAAAGTAGCTTTGAGGAAAACCAAATCTCTTCCTCCCATGGGCAGAGCAAGATGACGGGAATGGAGGTGCTGTTGGCGGGAAAGACCCAGAGAGGTGGGCTGGGAAAGAGAATTCTGGTTCCCAGGCCCGGGGCTAAGGACACTCGGGGCGGGCAGGGGCAGAGGGAGCAATGCCAGCAGCCTGATCATCGCAGGCTGCCACCGGAGAACAAGGCAGAGAGTGGGCTCGGGGAAGAAGTGCTCCCGGCCTAGGAGCTCAGCCTGCGGCAGGTGCTCCCTGCCAGGGATGTCCCGGGCACCCAGGCAGGAAGTGGGAAGCCGGAATGGACAGTGAGGCCCCAGGGAAGGTTCACAGAGCCCCAGGGCCAGGGCGCCAGAGGCTGGAGGGGGGTCGGGATGAAAGCAGACACAGGCAGACGCTAGAATGTTCTGTTCACTTGAAAATCATATCTAAGATCAAACTTATAAAACACGAGAGTCCCAGAGACTGGGCCCTTTGTTCTGTGCAGAGCCCGAGTTCCACTCTGTTCCCTGGGGACGAAGCCAGCAGGAACGGGGCATGCGGGGCACGTGCCTCCCTCCTTGGGGCGGGGGTACCCGGCCTCTGGCTGGTCAGAGGGGGCAGCTCCAGACCTCCGCCCGGGGCGGGAAGCTGGGGTGCAGCATTTGGCGGCACGGATGGCGGGGGTCCTCACATGGGGTAGTTGAGCACGACATCCTGCTTGGCGAGCTCCAGCAGCATAGGGTCGTCGAAGAACTTGCTGATGCTCACATCTTCACTCAGGCCCTGCCGGGGGGTCGGTGGGAGAAGGGGCAGCTGAGGCAGCTGGGGGAAGGTGTGGGGGTGGACGGGGGCATCCCGGGGAGAAGGCCCTCTCCGAGCCACGCTGCCCCCTGTGGGGCGCCCCATCTACAAGGCTTCAGGACAACAGATCCAAATGAAGAAGGGAAGCCCACTGCGGTGAGCTCCCCGGACACGCACCTTCCGCCGCCGGGTTTTGATCATGAATTCCCGAGCCAGGTGGGGGGCCGGCTGGGGCTCCAGGGGCCGGATCACAATGCTCTTGTCCAGAGGATCACCAGGGACGATCTGGAAGGCAGAGGGGTTCAGATGGCCCCGGCCGCTCTCCCAGGGCTCTAGAAGGTATGAGAAAGTTCTCCCGGGCCTGGAAGGGGACCAGGTCAAGGGGGCTGGTTTCTCAGAGGGGGGGAGGCGGAGCCCTCTCACCTGCCAGTGGTGGAAGACAGACAGGGAAAAGGCCTGGCCCTGGGTGTGAGTCCGCAGATCCGTCTCGAAGCCGAAAGAGTCGATGGCGGGGATGAAGGCTTTGATGGTGTAGAGGGGGGAGCCAGGGATGGGCGCATCCTGTGTCACGTGGCCCCTGAGTCACAGGAGCAGAGGCTCAGGCCCGAGTCCCGCAGAGGACAAGGACGAGGCAGCCCCACCCACGACAGAGCCACCCACTGCGCCCAGAGGGCAGGCCTGAGGCCAAAGGGGCGGCCACGCCCTGGGCACTCTCCCAGAAGGGGCACCCAGGAAGGAACAGCAAATCCTGTTCTACTCTGTTCTTGGCTCTACGCTAAGGCAGGGCTTGGAGGGGGAGCTGCACGTGGTTCTGGGGATCAGAGCTGGGTTGGCCGTGCGTAAGGCCAACTTCTTAACCCCTGCACCAGCTCTTGGGCCTGGAACCTCAAACTTGAATCTGCGGTGAGTGCAGAGGGTTGCCTCACGGCTGCTCCTATGTCCTCTGGAACACCCAGCCCACCCGACGTCAGGACGAGGGTCTGGCGGCCACGCCCTCGCCCGACAGCCCCGTCTGCTCTCCTCCACGGTGCTTCCCCGAGGATGGGGCTGCTCACCTGCGCCTGGCCAGGACAGTGTAGACGGCAGACACGCAGTCCGCAGGGGCCTGCACCTCCACAAAGTAGTAGGGCTCCATCAGACGCGGCGTGGCCTGCAACAGAGGCGGGGGAGATGCCTGGGTGGGGGAAGGAGCCCCCCGCCTCCGAGAGGGGGCGCTGCGGGGCTGGGTGCGCGCTTACCATGAGGAAGGCCGAGTAGACGACTCTCCGGGCCGTGGGGATGATCTGGCCCCCGCCCCGGTGCAGGGGCTCCTGGGCCACCACGGCATCCAGGATCTTAAATTTGACGTTTCGGATCACTGGAAAGAAGGTGGGGGAGGTGACGGGAGGGGCTGTGGTGGGCGCCGGGAGGCAGCCGACGGCCACAGGCAGCCGCACAGACGAGCACCTGAGCAGGGTGTGGGGGCCGGCAGCGAAGCAAATGATCTTGGTGTTGGATTTGGTCCAGGCTCAGACACCACAAAGCTTCCCGAGGGGTTGAGGCGCTGCTTTTGTGGGTATTAAATGATTTCTTTCTGCAGGGTGCCATGCCCAACTGAGGGGCTACTTCCCCAGGCCACTGAGCCCTTACCTCACTGTGCTCTCTCAAGCCCTAGATGGCAAACTACCTTGGGATGCAGAATGAGTTGAAAATTGCAGATGTGCAATCTTGGCCTCTTAAACCACATCTAGCCCCATCTTTCTCCGCTCCCCCCCGCCCCCATTTTTTTGGTCTCTGGGCCACACCCAGCAATGCACAGGGGTCACTCTCCCCCCCCCACCGATTTTTGGGTCACACCTGGCGATGCATAGGGGCTACTCCTGGCTTTGCACTCAGGAATTACCCCTGGCTCAAACCCGGGTCAGCCGCGTGCTAGGCAAACGCCCTACCCGCTGTGTTATTGCTCCAGCCCCCACAGGGGTCACTCTTGACTCTCCACTCGAGACCGTATGAGACAGACCGGGGATCGAACCCAGCTCGGCCGTGTGCAAGGCAAGCACCCTACCCACTGTACTACTGCGCCAGCCCCCACCCCCTGCATCTTCCGTTGGTTGTCAGGAGTGAGGAGCGAATGCCAGGCGAGCAACAACCCCCCTCCAGGGCAGGACGAGCAGAGGTGGCAGGTGGGGACTCACACTCATCGCACAGGGGACCCTCTCTGGTTCCCCACTGGAACCCTTGAACGATGCTGTCCTTCACCGAGCCAAGAAGAGCCTTGTCCACCTGCGGGAAGGCGAGGGAGGGCTCTTAGCAGGGGCGCGTAGAGAGGCAGGGTCAAACACGAGGTCAGGGGCCTCACGCTCCTGCACAGAAGGCTCTCGGGAAAGTCACAGAAAGACTCCACGGTAGGGCCCGCGGGATCCCTACCTCAGAGGGCAGGGTATCGTCCACCAGGATGTTGGGGCCGGTGGCATCAGGCCCAAAAGCCCAGATGGAACGGGCAGCCAGCAGATCCCAATCGTACTTGGTTTGGAAAAACTCTCCCAGCTTCTTCCTGGGAGAGGAGGAGAAAACTAGCGTGGCCGGCTCAGTGCCCGCCTGCCCGCCTGGCAGCGGCAGCGCCCACACCTTCCAGAAAGAGGCAACAGGGGAGCCTGCACTCCCATGAGGCCCCAGGTGCCCGACAGATCAGCTGCGGCCCCACATCCCCCCATGGTCTCACCGGTTCCATGTTATCTGCACCACCTCGTTCTCGATGTCCTCGGCCAGGCCCTTCTCGAGGGGCTCTGCGATCATGGTGATCTTGTTCCTGATCAGAAAGGAAACAGGGAAGGAGGAAGGAGGGTTGCTCCAAAGGAAAGATGGCAAGGAGCAGAGTGGCTTAGGGCCGCTTCACTGAGCACGACGGTTTATTTATTTACTTTTGAAAATTTTTAATTTTTTGGCCTTTGGGCCACACTGGCAGTGCTCAGGGGATTATTCCTAGCTCAGGGTTCACCCCTGGCAAATCTCAGGCAACATGAGGCTCCAGGGATACAAATCCAGGTCGCCATGTGCAAGCAAGTGCCCTACATACATGCGGTGCTATCACTCTGGTCCCAGAGGCCCGGGGTTTAACCTGCCCGCCACACACACAGTGACAAAGGGACAGCCAACAGGAACATCGATGAAAGGCATGGGCAGAGGACAAGGGGGAAGTACGGAGCAGAGGGAAGCACAAAGGATTTTGTGCTATAAATTTTGAGCATCTGAGGGGTTGGAGTGATAGCACAGCGGGTAGGCGTTTGCCTTACACGCGAACGACCCGGGTTCGAATCCCAGCATCCCATATGGTCCCCTGAGCACCGCCAGGGGTGATTCCTGAGTGCAGAGCCAGGAGTAACCCCTGTGCATCGCCGGGTGTGACCCAAAAAGAAAAAAAAAAAATTTTGAGCATCTGAGGTGCTCAGAGGCAAGTCCCGTCTGTATGGGGGTGGGAGGCTGGGGGCGGGATGCGGTGCCGGGGATCAAACCTGGGCCTTCTCCTACTGCAAAGCACGCATGAAGCTCTTTAAAGCAGACAAACAAAAAGGCTTCCCAGGAGCGAGGGAAGATAGGAGTGAGGCGCCTGTGTGTTCTGAGGGCTGTACTTCAGTGTCAGAAACCAAACATGAACTCAAGGCAGTGAGTGCTCTCCCACCGGGGCATGACCTAACGCGGTACACTGCATACAGAGTGATCAGAAAGGTGTGCAAGGGCCAGGAGACAGCACAGTGCCAGCACGCGCCCGACCCAGGCTCCATTCCTGCGCCACACGCCCCCCAGCCCCCCAGGCGTGAGCAGCCTCACCCCTGGGCTCTCAGGCAAGACCCAGAAAGGCAAGGGGTTCCGCTGCTCGAGCCCACAGGGGTCAGGGGTGAGAGGCCTTCAAGGGCCTTCAAGGAAAGCCCTCCCCACTCCCCGCAGCCAGCAACCCCCAGCTCACTTCTTGTTGGGCGTCTCGGCAAAGCACTTGAGGGAGGACGTTTCCACCACCGTCTCACAAAACGTGACCACGGGGTCGGCCACCTGCGAACCACAGCAGACGGTCAGGAGGTCCGGTTTCCCTGACAAACCTCTGTGGAGAGCCCCGTGCTAAACAGTACTGGTGACAAGGATGGGTCCCATCACCGAAGGCCGGAGGAAACCTCACAAAGTGCATGCCCGCCCCCTTCCCCGAGTGCTCCCGCGGGTCTGCCAGAGCCCCAGTGACCCCCGCCACTCTCAAGTCCGGGAAGCCCAGCTCCCCCTCCAACCCACTGACCGAGCCAGAGACCCAGGCCTCTCGGCACAGTCCAGGGCACCAGACACGGGGGCCAGAAACCAGGCCTCCTGCCCTTAGTCCTGGGCTCACCAATGCTCCGGGGAGCCTGGGAGGCAGCGCCCCGCTCTCCACGACCACCTGTGCGGAACCCTGGCCGCCAGCGGGCTCCTGGCCTGCTGCAGCAGACCACCAACAGGCCCGCGAAAGCCCCTGCAGGGCCCCTGGCCCTGGGGTTGGGGCCGCACACCTTGATGTCTATCTCCGAGTACATCTTGCGCAGGTCGTGCATCACGCAGTCCAGGTAGAGCTCGCCCGTGCCCAGGATCACGTGCTCGCCAGACTCTTCCACCTGCAACGGCACGGCCCGGTCACAGGCTGCCCGCTCTGCACCCACCACTGACAGGAGCCCCCTCGACCCCAGTCCCCTCCGGCCTTTTAGGGGAAACCCTGCTCTTTCTGGGATTTCCTTCATTTTTCTGGCTTTTGGGCCCTGCCAGCAATGCTGAGAGGCTACTGCCAGCTCTGCGCTTGGGGGGGAGAGGAGATTGCTTCCCGGAGTGCTCAAGGAACCATGTGATGCTGGGCACTGAACCCAGGGCTCCTGTGTACGAAACACGTGCTCAGCCCCAGAGGAGCCCCCTGGCCCACCTCTGCAGACAGTGGCTGCTCACATGCGCTCCCCAAGCCCCGCCTGCAGGCCGCAGGCTGGGCGCAGACCCCGGCGGGGACCCACCTTCGTGGTGAGGGACGGGTAGCTCTTGTTGACCTTGCGCAGGCCATCCAGCATCTTGGGGAGCTCGGACGGGTTGACCGGCTCCACGGCGATCTTGATGACGGACGTGGTGTTGAACTTCAAGGGCCGGAAAATCTGAGCCTGAGACCCGAAAGGCACAGGTGTGAAGGCATGTGGCGCAGCAGGCCCTGGGGGGGCAGAGGCAAGACAGCAGCGGCCTGTCCCCTGCCCAGTGGCCACACACCACCCCGGGAGCCATCTGGGCCCAAACAGAGAGAGGAGAAGCATGAACGGGACTTCCCGAGTGCAAAAGAATTCGGCATGGCCGGCTCCAGTGGTCCCGAGCCCCTGTGTCCCTCCGAGTCCTCCTGCCCACACAGGATCAGTGAGTCACTGTGGCTGCCTCTACCTCCTCATTGCCTCGGGGCTCGGTGATGGTCGCCGTCTTGACAATGGGTTGATCCACGCCTTCTATCAGAACCCAGTTGCCGGCAGGGACTCGGTTCACCTCAATGTGGTACCTGGAGCAACGACCAAGAAGGGGAAGTGAGTCCTGGACACACGTCCTGCGCCCCCGCTTTGAGCCAGACACCCACCCACCAGGTTGTCACAACCCAACGAGTGCTTGATAAGAATAAAGTGTTATGAAAAAAACGAGTGTTCTGTGAGAGGATAATGTCCTGCATTGTTCCCACTGGACTGGAGATGGCCCTTGGGAACAGAACAAAAGCACCGCAGCAGCTACTGCAGTTTTCGGGTGCTCCAAGGGTCTCGTGCCTGGCGGGATGGGGCTCTGGAGCGGGGGCGGGGGCGGGCTGCCCTGAAGACAGAGCACGGCCTCGGAGCTGCTTCCAGGCTGAGAGAGACACTGAGGACACTGAGCAGGCGACAGCAGCCAGAGGACCAGCCTAGCTTGGGTGTCCTGGGATGGTGCAGGGCGCCAGGAAGTCTTCCCTCGGTCAAAGAACGGTCAGTGAAGGGGCTGGAGGGACAGAACAGCAGGGGGGCGCTGGCCTTGCACGTCACTGACCCGGGTTTGATCCCAGGCAACGCATATGGCCCCCTGAGCTCCACCAGAAGTTATCCCTGAGTGAAGTCAGGAGTAAGTCCTGAGCACTGCTGGGTGTGGCCCCCAAACACACAAACAATAAGAACAGGGGGAGTCAAGGAACAATTTCTCTTGGGAAAAAACATGAAGGCTATGACTCAAGGATCAGAGAAGAGACAGAGGGTCAGGATGGGCAAAAATAGACCACAGGCCGCCAAACATGGGGCCCGGCTTTGTGATAGCCAGCCCCTGGCCGGAGCTAGGGGGAGGGGTTGGGGGGAAGACCCGCTCACGGGCCCCTGTGACTGCATTTCAAGAAGTCCTCTGAGCAGCACCTGGGGCCATTCTAGGGTCAAGGCCCCGGCGTGCCCGAGAAGCTGTCGCTGGCAGTACCTGGCCACGGAGATCCACAGGCGGCCCACAGTGCAGATCTGCGAGTCCTCCTCGTCCTCCAGGGTGTAATTCTCCCCCAGCACCTTCACCGGCTGCCCGGCATGGATGGTGCCGCTGAGCACCCGGCCAAAGGCATGAAACTGGACCCCATCATCGGTGCTGTACATCTTCGTGGTGTGGCACATGAGGGGCCCCTGGAGGTGGGGGACAGAGTGCTATCTCAGGCCACACTCTCTGGGGGACGCCGATTAGCAGTACTGGTATGAGGGAGGGGATGAGGCCCTGAGGAAATTCCCTGCTTGGTGCCATAGGCATCGCCAAAAACCACTTCTTCCTTCTCCCCCCTCCCTTTGTGGAGGGATGTTTGGGCAAAGCCCAGCTACGTTCCTGGCTCCTTGCTCATGAGTGACCCTTGGCAGGGCTCGGGGTGTGCTATGTAGTGCCGGGGTTGAGACCGGAGTTGGCACGTGAGCCAAGAGCCTTCCCTTCCGCACCATCTCTCCGGCCTTGCTTCTTCCCTTCTGGCCACCCCTAGCCATCGCCCCACTCTCTACACTCTCGCGAGCAAGAATGAACGAAGTGCCCAAGCTTGTTTCGCTGGCAGTGGTGACCTGTGAACGCAGGCTGGCCTGACCCTGCGCTCAGCAGACACAGCGAGGGTGGGAGAAGGCCCTGCCCGATGGCCAAAGCAGCACCCCACCCCGGGGCACTCCTTACGTCGGGGTCACAGTCGCTCATGGCCTCGCCGAGGTCGGAGTCCACGCCACCCGTGTAGGTGTGCTCAATCTTGGGCTTGGCGCCCACCTTCGGAGAGGGGATGTGCTGCACACACATGTCCACAAAGCCTGCGGGGACACAGGAGCGTCAGGGTTCCCTCGGGGGAGCAGGCGCCTGGGCACAGACCACGCGGGACAGCCCCAGAGCACCAAGTGCAAAGACTGACCCTGAGCTCAGGAGCGGGAGGAAGATGCCGGGCAGAGGCTCCCTGTTCCCCACAGTGACTGTCCGAGGGCCCGGAGTCACTCTCCTGGCTGGGAAGAAGAATCGGGCCCAGGGGCTCCCGGAACTCGCTCCTGAGCGTCTGTCTGTCAATCAGAGGCCCTTACTGGCCCCAGGATCTGAGCCCCGAGTTCTGAGCCCCTCAGAACCACCCCAGAAGAGCGCTGCCCTTCTGAGACTGGCCCCTGCTCTTCTTATAGCCGGCCACACAGGGGCCACACCTTTGCTTCTGCCCTGCAGTGCCAGGAGACATGAGGGCCTCACACATGTGCTCTGCCGCTGAGCGGCCGCTGACCATCGTGCCCGATAGTGCCACTCTGCACTCCGGGGGTCAGACACCTGTTCCCCACAAACTTGGACTCAGATCTGGAGGGCCCTCTCCATCTCCCTGGCTCTTCCTGCATGAAAGTGTAGGCCCCCGACATCTGCGTCCTGGTCTCCTGGCAGGCACGCTGAAATGTTTTTGCTTTCCGAGACGAAAGTCTCCAGTAGGGAGGGGAGCGAGGGAAGCCAGGTGCTCTGGAGAGCGGCAGGGACACCACTGCGGGCGCGGTTACCTGTGAACTCTCCGAAGAACTTCTTGCACACCAGCCTGAGAAGGGGGCGGATGTTTAGCTTCAGCTCCTCCTTGGTCAGGTGGATGCCGAGTTCATCCAGGGTCCTTGGGAGGCTGGTGTCCACGTCGCCCACCACCTGTCACAACACCAAACCCTTTGTCAGCATCAGTGACGGTCCCAGGGCGTAGGGCAGAGGACCAGGGAAGGTTGAAAGGCGTTATTTATTTTTTTGCCAGATCACAGGCGGTGCTGCGCAGGGTTCACCCGGGTGCAGGGCCCCTATGAGATGCTGGGATTTGAACCTGAGTCAGCTGCTTGCAGGGCAGGCACCTCACCCGCCTGTCCTACCTCTATGGCCACCCAAGGGCCATCTGAAGGGTCACTGCACTAGGCTCCCTTCTAAGAGGGCAATCTCGGCAAGAGCAACGGATTTCTTGCAGGGCTGTCTTTGGGACCAGCCCTTCAAACTGATCTGGCAGACACCAGCCTGACTGCTGTCAGTGCTGCCCCCTGGTGCCGGAAGAGCAGCATCTCCGCCCACACAGGGAATTCCTGCCTTTCCCTATTTAGAGCCAAAGACTGAGGACTCATTGCCCAGAAAGGGACCAAAAAAGGTCAGGAGCAATCCAACCCCTGTCAGGGCAGCGCCAAACTACATCATCCCTGTGGCCTCACTGTCTCTACCGAGACAGGTTCCACACATTTATTTTACTGACCCCATTCTGACACATGCGTCTACTGGTGAGCACTAATACATCTGCGTCAGGTGTGCGGGCAGCTGAAATGGCCACCTGCCCATGTGTGCGTCCGGGCGTGCAGTGGCCAGGCATGTCTTTCCAGAGCTGCTGTGGCGGAACGGTTTGTGTGAAAACCCCGCACGCGGCGGCTCCCCTTCACGCTGCCTTTTCCAGAACGCAAGCCCACACGCACCAGCAGCTCATGCTTCTGAGGCGGCCCCGGGCAGTGAAGATGCCCCTCCACGGCCAGCTGCGGGGCCCAGAACAGCCATTACAGACGCTCATGGGCTTGGCTTTCTGGGACGCATCACAGTGCATCACTCAGATTCTCCCGGGTGCCCATCAAACGTGCAGCTATCAGACGCGCTGTAGCCAGCCCAGAGGGAAAGGGCTCCCTCCTGGTCCTCTACAGATTCACAATTAAATCTCGGAAGAGAGGCAAACCCAGGCACTCAAATTCATGATAAGAGGTCTCCCGGCTGGGGCTGGAGAGATAGCACAGCGGGTAGGGCGTTTGCCTTGCACGCGGCCGACCCGGGTTCAAATCCCAGCATCCCATATGGTCCCCTGAGCACAGCCAGGGGTAATTCCTGAGTGCAGAGCCAGGAGTAACCCCTGTGCATTGCCAGGTGTGACCCAAAAAGCAAAAAAAAAAAAAAAAAAAAAAAAAAAAAAAAAAAAAAAGAGGTCTCCCGGCTGAAAATTCTGGGGTGCTCTCAGGAGCGGAGTGAGCCTGTCCGGCCAAAGCCCTAGCAACCACACATACCCCACAGCCGCCGACATGCCAACGGCCCAACTCCACTGACTCACACTTACTCTCTGCAGATAGCAAACCAGGGAAATGCCAGGTACAGCAGTTTTCCAGGCTGGAAACTCTGGGATCTTCTCAGAGTATGTGTGTGGGGCTCCCCCCTACTTCTGAAAGCCTTAGAAGCTACACCCACATCCCACAGCTGCTGCCATGTCAACTCGTTGGTCCAGCTGCACAGATCCTGAAGTTTCTAGACCTGCAGCCACATACATGGCTGCTGGACACCTCCAATTTCCACTATACTTAAGTCCCAGTACATAGAAGCCTGCTAACCTCTGTGACTGTCGTCCCGTTGCTCACTGATTTACTCGAGCGGGCACCAGTAACGTCTCCATTGTGAGACTTGTTACTGTTTTTGGCATACTGAATATGCCACGGGTAGCTTGCCAGGCTCTGCCGTGTGGGCGAGATACTCTCGGTAGCTTGCTGGGCGACTGCTAAGCTCAATAAAAACAACACAGAAGGCTCAACTAGCAACAAACAGGTAGTAAATCCATAGACAAGGACTTGACCATATGGTGAAATAAAACAATTTTCACAAATTTGGGGGCCGAAGCGATAGCACAGCGGGTAGGGCATTTGCCTTGCACGCGGCTGACCTGGGTTCGGTCCCTGGCATCCCATATGGTCCCCCAAGCACCGCTGGGTGTGACCCAAAAAGCAAAGAAAAAAAAAACACATCAATTTTCAGAAATTTTGAGCAGCTTTTATAATTCCACTAGCCATTTAGTTGTAATTAGCAATATGATATTAATTATTATATGCCTGCTAAGGTTGCGGGTTTGTGTGGGTGGTTGGGAAAATGGAAAAAATGGTGGAGGAAAGTTGACACTGGTGGTGGGACTGTGTCAAAACACTGGATGCCCGTAACAACTGTATTGTGAACAACTTTGCAAACCACGGTGTTGAAAAAAAAAAAAAATTGGGGGTGGGGGTGGGAAGAAATAAACAACCTAGCAGACTTTCAAAATGATACCCGACTAGTCAAATGGATGCAAACTAAAACTCCTCTCGGTTGTTGCCTTCATTTCTTTTGCAACCCCTGCCGCACCCACCCTCGTCCCTCCCCGGCTCCCTTTATCCTGATTCCAATGGCGCCTCTAGACCCAGACGATTCAACCAGCAGCTGGGATCTGACCGTCCTGTCCTCATGGCCAGTGAAGGAGCTGACCCGTGGTTCTGCTCCGTGCCATCAAGAAGGGCAGACGTGAGCTGGTGGCAGCACTCACCTGGGCCAGGATCTTATACAGAGGCTCCAAGATAAACTCCACGAAGCTCCTCTGGGAGCTGCTGGTCGGGGCCTTCTTGGTGAACTTTCGCCTACAGAAGAAAAAGGAAAGTGAGAGACAATCCAGGAGGGAGAAGCCAGCAGCAATGACCAGAATGGTCTACCCCCACATCCTGAGTGGGCAGGGCCCAGGGCAGGGTGAGATCCCTGCCTGCAGAGCCAGTGGGCTGCACCCACGGGGGAAAGGCTAGTGTCAAAGGGTTGGAAGCTTCTCTCTGCTCTCACGGCGGAACGGGAGTGGGATTTGGAAAAGCAACTTTTGGAGTTTAGACTTTATCCTGCAGGCAGCTTGGAACTGTTCAGGATTGGAGGAGGGGCTCCAGTTACCCCACATGCTACTTACGTCTTGGGATTGAAGTAGATGTCACCCCAGAGTCTTTTAGCAAACTCCTGGTAGTTAATATCACCTGGAAGAAAATCAGACAATTATAATCGACCCAGAAAACAATTACTTGAAATTCTCTTTTGGGCATATAAATGGCTGGCACCTCAGGCATTTGGGCACCTTCTTTTTTTTTTTTTAAATTAATGAATCACTGTGAGGGTACAGATATAGATTTACATTTTTTAGTGCTTGTGTTTCAGTCATGCACGGCTTGAATACCCATCCCTCTACCAGTACCCGTTCTCCGCTGATGACCCCAGCATCCCTCCCACCGCCCCATCCCATCCCCTCCACCCCACTCCGCCTCTGTGGCAGGAAATTTCTTTTTGTTCTCTCTCTCCTTTTGGGTGTTGTGGTTTGCAATGGAGATATTGGGTGGCCATCGTGTTCAATCTATAGTTGGCTTCAGCACGCCTCTCCCATCCGAGCGGGTCCTCCAACCACACTTTACTTGGTGTTCCCTTCTCTATCTGAACTGCCTTTTCCCCTAGCATGAGAGACTGGCTTCCAAGCCATGGAGCAAACCTGGTACTTATTTCTACTATTCTTGGGTGTTAATCCCCCATTCTGTTGCATTATATTTCACAGATGAGTGCAGTTTTTCTATGTCTGTCTCTCTTTCTGACTCATTTCACTTAGCATGATACTTTCCATGTTGATCCACTTATATGCAAAGTTCATGACTTCATCTTTTCTGACAGCTGCATAGTATTCCACTGTGTAGATGTACCAAAGTTTCATTAACCAGTCATCTGTTCTCGGGCACTCAGGTTTTTTCCAGATTCTGGCTATTGTAAACAGTGCTACAATGAACATTCGAGTGCAGATGTCATTTCGACTATACCTTTTTGCCTCTCCAGGATATATTCCCAGGAGTGGTATTGCTGGGTCAAATGGGAGATCAATTTTTAATTTTTTGAGAAGCGACCATACTGTTTTCCAAAAGGCTGAACCAGTTGGTATTCCCACCAACAGTGTAGGAGGGTCCCTTTCTCCCCACATCCACGTCGGGCACTGGGCACAAAGAAGGACCAGAGATATCCCAAAGTGCCAGCTGGGGGCACAGGAAATGACAGAGGGGCTAAATACACCCGCCCTCAGGCATGAGGTCATGAGTTCATGGTGCTGCCACATGTGCTGAGCGTGGTCCTCAGGGTCCCCCCGCAGCCAAGACAAAATGTGCAATTGCTGGAGTGTGGCCAGGTGTGCATGACGCCGCAACAAATGTGCAGCTGCTAAGCACCACAACCAGAGATGTGTGAGCACAGAACGGGGGTTGCTGACAGGGAGCCATGAGAAAGTACACACCTGCTGAGCGTTGAGGCCGGATTTGCAAGGGCCACAATCAGCCACAATCAGTGTATGTGACATGGGCAACGCAGCAACAGCCACAAAGGAAACAGAAGGGAAAAAACCAAAATAAATATCCCAAAGCAGGGCTGGAGAAGTAGTACAGCAGGTAGGGCACTTGCCTTGCACATGTTCGACCCGGGTTCAATCCCTGGCAGGACATACAGTCTCCCTGAACACTGCCAGGAGTGATTCCTAAGCGCGGAGCCAGGAGTAAGCCCTAAGAATCGCTGGGTGTGGCTCAAAAAGCAAAATAAGCAAAGACACAAACTGTCCCCCAAAGCTGCTAGGCTGTGCTGAGCGCACGTCTGAGCCCTTCTCTGCGAACACGAACCTGTGCTCCTTTCCTGGGGGAGCAGCTGGGCTGCAAGTGTGCCCTCCACCTAACCCTGCCCATCCAGAGGGGGAGCTTAGCACCCCACCCCCTCCCAGCATACACAGCTGTATTTGCCCCCTGGCAAGGCCAAGACAACCTCACAGCCTTATTGCCCTAGGATACTCACTAACCCTACTTTTTTTTTCTTTTGGATTTTGGGCCACACCCGGTGGTGCTCAGGATTACTCCTGGCTCTGCACTCAGGAACACTCCTGGCAGGGTTTAGGGTTCAAAAGGGGGTGCTGAGGATCAAACCCAGATCAGTGGCAAGCAAGGCAAGCACCCTACCGGCTCCCATCCGGCTCCCAGCCCTACATTTCTAGATCAGACTTGCAGGACTCAGAAAAAACACCAATGCCCACTTTGTCTCACCTTTACTGATTGATTAATACTCAGCTGGATGGGACCCATCTAATCCTAGTTACTGTTGTAACTTGGAAAAGTTTCTGGTTTGGGTTTACACCTGGCTGTGCTCAGGGTTTATTCTCGTCTCTGTGCTCAGGGCTCACTCCTGGCAATACTTGGGGGGCCACATGGGGTGTCAGGGATAGAACTCGAGCCAGCTGAATGCCAGGGAAGCCCCATAATCCCTGCACTAGCTCTCTGAGCTTAATGAAGCATTTGAAATTCAAGACGTTCTGAGTTACGACCTCCTGCACCAGTCAATTAGGTCGCTGGTATCTGGGTCCCTCTCTCGCACACACGTGGCAGGTCTCCAGCACCTTCTCCTAAGGCGACATGCTCCACCGTGGACTCCTCCATCACACGTCACCCAGGCTCGGCAGCCCCTCCCTTCCAAGCTATCAGTGATGACCTCCCCTGTGCTCGGAAACACTGGGCCTTTCACACATGCTGAGTCACCAACACAGACATCAGTGGCTCAAGTGCTCCTAAGAACCAGCCTAGTGAGATATAGGACTCAGGGGACAGTGTGTGGATGACCTGCACTCGATCCCGGCACCACAGATGGTCCCCTGAGCCCCGCCAGGCGCGATCCTTAAGCACAGAGCCAGGAGTGGCCCCCAAGCCAAGACAAACCAAACCCAGGCCTGACAGCACAGCGGGTAGGGCGTTTGCCTTGCACGCAGCCGACCCGGGTTCGAATCCCAGCATCCCATATGGTCCCTTGAGCACCGCCAGGGCTAATTCCTGAGTGCATGAGCCAGGAGTGACCCCTGTACATCGCCAGGTGTGACCCAAAAGCAAAAAAAAAACCAACCCACCCAGGCCTGAAGGAGGTTTCACAGACACGGGAAGGAAAGACCCCCCCAGTGTTGCTCCCATCAGTTCACAGATATGGCCACGTTGAAATGCAGTGTACTCTGCACTTCTCAGTGCCTTCTCAGCTCTAGTCTATCAGTTTTGCCCACTATCACCACCCCACTCCTTTGTCTTTGGCCCATGCCCAGTGGTGCTCAGGGATGACTTCTGGTGGTGCTTGAGGGACACACAGCCAGGGACAGAGCTGCGGTCAGCCACATGCAAGGCAAGCCGCTGAGCCCCTGTGCTCTCTCCAGCCCCTGCTCCAATCCTGAACAGTTCCGAGCTGCCTGCAGGATAACGTCTGAACTCCAAAAGCTGGTTTTCCAAATCCCACTGTGGTCCTGACCCAGCCAGCTGCAGTCTGAATCCAAATCTTCTCCTTGGTGAGACAGGTCACAGTCAGTACAAGGCCAACACATCCATCCAGGTGCCCTTGCTCCCAAGCCTAGAGTTCCAGGTCTCCTAGCCTCCAGGGTCCCACACGCTAAAGGCAAGCTTCCCTAGCTCCCAGGCCACTGGAACTGAGACTCCGGAATCCCTACAGTTCCACATCCCTAGAGCTGCTCTCTGGTACAAGACCCATCTTGCCTTCCCACTGTTTGTCACTCTGTGGATCCTATTCACCTACCAGACAAAGGTCTCAGAAGTCAGAGGAATATTCCTCCTGCTCGCTGTAGTCCTTGCAAGAGAACACGGGATCAGACTGGAAAGATACTACAGGTCTAAGGTGCCTGTACTGCACGAAGCCTACCTGGGTTGGATCTTGGGTATTACACCTGGTTCCCTGCTAGGGGTGACAGATCAGGAGGAATAGCCTGAGCAGCACTACTGTATGTGGTCCAAAAGCAAACAAATGAATAAAACAACACAAAAAACACTACCAACACAGGATGACTTTTTTGATAGCATGGCAATATGAGGAGAAAGGAAAGGCAAAACAGTTCTTGTCCTGTCCCCACCGGAGTTTCTGACTCGTGGGCCTACATCCTCACATGATAAAACAAAGCAAAAGGATCCGAACTTTTCCAGGATCAGGTCCAGGCCTAACTTTCTAGAAGCCCACCTGTGATTCCTGACAAACCGCATCCAAAGGCCAAGCAATAATCTCTCCTGAGGCTCAGGGCCATTTCCAATCAAACAAAGATGAGCTTCACATCTAATTACCGAAAAATCCTCAATTTTGCTTTCCACGCCAATACAAAGAACATTCTGAAACTAAAAGAAGGCTGTTCAGATGAATTTCATGTATTGCTCATCTACTGATCTTAAAAAAAGGAAAATCATCTCAAAACAACTAAAACAAATGACTGATGAAGAGAGAGTACACCTACACAGCAACTCCGGAGGCAAACATCTTGATAAAATACATTTTATACATCAACATATTGAAACAGGCAATTTCTTGGCACCCAAAGCTGAGTGCTAACATTATTATATATCACGGATACCTTGTTCTATAAAATACGACCTAATTTATATAAAACACTGAATGTGAAACTTAACCAAAGGATGGTAATTTCTAATAAGGGGAATTCTCTTTTATTCTTTTCTCTCTTTTTTTTTTTGTTTTTAGGTTCACATCTGTGCTACTCACTTGGGTCACCATGCCATGTGGGATCGAATCCAGGCCTTCTACACACAAAGCACGCTGCATTCCAGCCCATCAAGCTACCTGTCCATCCCCCCAATTTTGTTTTCTGCATGAAATCCTACTTTCCTACAGTGAGAATGAATTACCGATGTGCATGTTTAAAATCTATATACACACCACATTGCAACTGCCCATGTTTTTCACAGGAGCAAATGTATCCAAGTGGAGGGAGGCAGGCTAAGTAGCAGGAAGGGACTCCCTGAGCTTCACGCCCCCCCCCCCCCCGCCCCCGCACCACTGCCCCCAGCTGGGACACAGCGAGCGCCTATCTGAGGCAGCTGGGAAGGCCGCGGGGTGGGGAGTGAGAGCCTCTGAGCTGAACAATGGCCCTGGAACTGGCAAATGGCACACGCAATGGCCAGATTAGGCAGGTGCTGCATGCCAACCACAAATGCAGGCCGGCCACCTCCTCTGTACCTACAATGGCCCAAGAGTCCCCGTGAGGAGGTCGGGAAGCGCCTTGTGGGCAGCAGACTCTGTTTTCTAACAAAATCTGCCACACTCTAGAGGAGATTCTTATTCCTGAAGCGAATCCCCTGAGTCACCTTTGTTTTCTATTGTTAGAAACCATTCGGTCAGAAAAGTGTCTCTCTAGAGACCCCAAAGAGCGCCATTCCGACAGTCACTGGGGAAAGCACATGCTCCTGGGCAGGGATTCCGACAGGAAGTCTCGGCGACGGCGGCAAAGAAATGCGGGGTGTTGGGGGGGCTGGCGAGACAGACTGCCAGCCAGCACTTACCGAAGGTGTCAGCATAGATCTTGGCAAAGGAGCCCAGCGTGAAGCAGATGCTGTACTGGGAGCTGGAGAAGCAGACATTGCCCAGGAGCGGGGACAGGATCAGATTCTCGTCCGTGGAGTACATGCTGCGAGGGAGACCCACGTGAGTGAGCGCACAGGCGGCTGCCCGGCCCTCCAGCCCCGCCCGCGCCCAGAGCGCACTCTGCTTTGCCAACTCCCTCATGTAAGGGTGGAACGGAGCCAGGGCCCAGCTCACAGCAGAGTAGTTGCCCTGCACGTGGAAGGCCCTGGTCCGATCCCCAATCACCGGCACCACAAACACAAAACAAGCAAAGAGGAAGTAACATGATGGGGTTGTTCTGACTCCCAGTCACAAAAATTCCCTGAGCATTCTGCACAATCTGGGAGACACTCACTGCATCCAAAAGACAAGGGCGAAGTTGGAGGATGGAACTGAGACCTTGGAACACAGGAAGTGATCTAATGTGCTCAAGGATAAACAAACACCAGTTTAATAAAGCCATGACAAATAAAACCTCTGGCCCTACTCTCTTTGGCCGTACTCCTTTTTATCCTGCGTTGTCTGGCTTTGTTTATAAACACGATTTTTCCAAAGCCACCGTGTGTCCCAAGCTCACTACCAGGGAGCAGAGAGCCAGTGAAACGCAGATGTCAAGCCCACACTGATCCATGGAGTCTTAACAAGTACTGGCTTATAAAGAACAGTCCCCCCCTCCCCGCCCGAAGAACTGCTCCTCGAGAGCCCAGAGCTGTGCTGAAAGCATGCACCCCCCATGTCTCAGTGACACGGCGCCACCCCCACTTCAGTGGTGGGGTGCATCTCTTTCCCTCCCTACTCTGGGAACTCAGAATTTGCCTGATTCCACAGACAGACTAAAGCTGTCCCTCGTGTTGCACTTCAACCTACTGCCACTAAAGCAGATTCTGGCTACTCTCGGTCATTCCCCAACAGGACAGGGGGAGGAGCCTGTGAGTGCAGCTGTGCAGTGCTCCTGATGGGAGGCTAGCGTCTGATCTCCCGCACCCCAAATGGCCCTCCGAGCCTCACCAGGAGTGACCCGAGTGTAGAGCAGGCAGTGAGCCAGGAGCACTGCTATGTGACGCCCAAAACAAAACAGAAAGGAAAACCCCAAGTCCAACACCAAAGAGAAGGCCTGGTGACAAGGCTGCAGCTGCTCAGGAGGCGGCAGGGAGCCCGGCAGTGCCTCGGGCTTGTCCGCCAGGCTCCCTGACTCACGCTGAGAAACGCAATGCAGCCCTAGAGGGCTGGAGGCTCGGGTCCCTCATGGCAAGTCCCTGCGGACAGAGGCCAGCCCCCGGGGGTCCCAGACCTGATCAGCCCGTTGACCTCGTCGACGATGTGGCGCAGCTTGTAGTACGCGTCCGTGGGCGGCAGCTTCAGCTCCAGGATCAGCCGGTCGATCTTGTTGATGCACACGGTGACGGCCAGCCGCTCCTGCACGGCGTGCTTGATCAGCCGCTCCGTGTTCAGCATCACCTGAGGGGCAGAGGCCCAGAGCTGGTGGATGCAGGCCCGACGGAGCCGAGAGCACTACTTCAGTGAACGAAGCACAAGGAAAGGAGCTGGGGGTACTTGTGCCCGAAAGCAGCCAGGGGAGCTCCAAGAGGCATTGTGCAGGACGGACACATGCATACATACTTAATGCTGGGGGCCTGGCTTTGAGGTGCCAGAGAGAAGACCTTCAGGGCTAGAATGGAAGTCATGAACCCATAATTTTTTTTTTTTAGGGGGGGGTCCCACCTGGCGGGTCTCAGAGGCAATTCCTGATGCAGTGCCTGGGAGTCGCCACAGCCAGCAGTGCTCGGGGAACCCTGTGGTGCTGAGGTCGAACCCGGGGCTCTAAGGGCATGCACTGCATTCTGAAATATTTCCTTCCAAACAGTGCAAGGGGAAAACAGGCACATGAGTACAAAGAGAAAGAAGCGAAAAAGCAAATGAGGGTGATTTGCTATTCTTGCTGCTTTTACCTAAATTTGAAATTGTCCCCGAAACACAGCCAGGAGGGTCAAAAAAGCATCTTTGGCTCCCTCTGCTGGCGAGCTCCACAACGACCGGATGAGGTTAACAATGGAATTTCAATGTACAAAAGACCCTCCAGAAGATTTGCCCTACATAAGGGTGACCCCAGCATATCAGTCTTGAGCAGAGCCAGGAAGACACAGCACCTTGGGGTATTGCCCCCAAAACAGAAGTTCAGGCCAGGGACGTGGCTCGGTGGTAGGGCGGACACTGCACACACACACAGGCCCCAGGTTTGATCCCTAGCACCAAAAACAAGCTACTCTGGGCCTTTTTTTTTTTTTTTTTTTTGCTTTTTGGGTCACACCCAGCGATGCTCAGGGGTTACTCCTGGCTTTGCACTCAGGAACTACTCCTGGCGGTGCTTGGGGGACCATATGGGATGCCGGGGATCGAACCCGGGTCGGCCGCGTGCAAGGCAAACGCCCTACCCGCTGTGCTATCGCTCCGGCCCCATACTCTGGGCCTTTTTGATCCAGCCTCCAGGTTAGAGGAGCTGGTTAATAACTGGAAACCTTTATACACGGGACTTCCCGCCCCCCCCCTTTGATTCACCTTTGTCTGCTATCTTTGCGATTCTGTGCCTCAGAACAGACTGAAGATGGGGGGAGTGGGGGGTGGGATGACGGCACCCACAGAAATCCAGACCATGAAATTAGGGCTCACACAGAAGAAAAATACTCATTTTTTTTCCCCTGGGGGTTGAGGTGTGGGGTGTGGAGGGCCGAGGGAGTGTGGAGTGTGGCTGGAGAGCTAAGTAACACACACGGGAAGTTTCTGGGTCTTGTTACTTCACCAAGCGCCATCAAACTCAATCTCCATGGAGCAGTGGAGCCTTGCACTCAGGGGTGCACTAGGAGAGGAGACCCCCACCCTGTGCCGCCACTCGGGACTTCTTCTGACACATGCCTCAAGCCCCATTTGCTTTGAGCTCCCGTGCTCCGGGGAACCCTAGCGGGGCAGGGCCCTGGGGCCACTGGCACTCACCCCCTCCGCAGCGTCGATGAAGAGGACCACCCCATCCGAGATGCGCAAGCCGGCTGTGACCTCATCAGAAAAATTCACATGTCCTGAAAAGCAAAGGCGAAGTCAATCACGGCATGGTAGGGGGAGGAGGTATTTCGTGCGAACCCCTCCACCCCCTCCCCGCCCCCCACAGCTCCAGTGTGGTGCTGCAGTGTCTAAAATCCCCTTTTGTATCACATCCTGGGTACAACTTTTTAAAGAGGAAGCCCCAACATTTAAAAGGAAAGAATTTTTGTTTGACCAACGAGGATTTCGCACCCACATCCCAGCTGAGTCTACCGGGAAGCAAGCAGAACTATGGGATGAAGACAGGAGGCGAAGGGTGCCTTTGGTGACCAGAGTTTTAGAAGATCCTACTGGGGTAGGGGGGTGGGGGGAGGGGGACAGGCAGAAAGCAGAGACAGAGGGGTCTCAGGGCCTCAGGCACCCAACTGGGTCAAAAGGCCCAACTGTCAAAACCCTGGATTGTCTTATTTAAAGCTCTGCCTAGAGTTGATCTTTCCCCATGAGAGAAGAGTCAGCTGCCTTGGGCCGGAGCGACAGTACAGCGGGCAGGATGTTTGCCTGGCATGCGATCTACCCAGGTTTGATGCCCAGCACCCCATACAGGATTCTCGAGCACCAGCAGAAGTCATTCCTGAAGGCAGAACCAGAATTAACCCCTAGGCATAGCCAGGTGCAGCCCAAAAACAAACAAAAAAGGGTTTCAGAGAAGGCTGTACATCCCTTCCTCCCTCCTCCCCGCCCCAATCCATGAGTGGATGGGAGGCTCCCGGCGTCTCCATGGAATCACCCAGAGGGTGAGCCCAGGGACCAGGTGTGATGCACCTTTGTTCCCTCAGCACTTAGCTTGGGCCTCACCCAGGCAGAAACGAGTGACGTGCCCTGAAATTCAATAAACACACTAAAAGAGAGGAAAAAAGAGGATCAAAACACACAGCTTGCTAATGAACTGGACAGAAGCCAAGGCGACCAGAATAAAAAGGATCTCAACAAAGGTGGGGAAAAGGTAAAACAAAAACAAAATCCTCCAACAACCCCAAAGACAAAACCCCTGTTCCAGGAAGAGTCAGAGCATGGAGAACCTATTGGACGAGGGGAAGGTCAGGGTGTGCCCACCTGGTGTGTCCATGATGTTGAAGAGGTACGACTTCCCTTT
This sequence comes from Sorex araneus, assembly GCF_027595985.1. Lineage (NCBI taxonomy): Eukaryota > Metazoa > Chordata > Mammalia > Eulipotyphla > Soricidae > Sorex > Sorex araneus. Next base: position 221,592,548 of record NC_073304.1, on the reverse strand, counting down.
GGTGTCAGGCAAGACCACGGTCACCGGGGTGCTCTTGATGCCCACGCCCCTCTGGGAACCAGAGGAAGAGGTCAGGGCCGACGCCTTGCCCAGCACAGCTGCAGGCGCACTGCCCATCTCTCTCCTGGCCTCTACCCAGAAAGGACTTGAAGAGGAAATATCGTGCTGGTAAACACCACTGGGGGAGAGGGGTGGCAATTTGAAGGCAAAATAGCACTAACTTAAAAATGAATTAGAGCTGGAGCGATAGCACAGCGGGTAGGGCGTTTGCCTTGCACGCGGCCGACCCGGGTTCTAATCCCAGCATCCCATATGGTCCCCTGAGCACCGCCAGGGGTAATTCCTGAGTGAAGAGCCAGGAGTAACCCCTGTGCATCGCCGGGTGTGACCCAAAAACCAAAAAAAAAAAAAAAAATGAATTAGAGACTGGATATACACAAAGCATAAAAAAATCTTTTAAAATCATCAGCATTCTATTTTTTTTGGTGCTATAAAACTAACATACAAGATATACAAAAAGGGCCGGAGTGAGTAGAGTAGTGGGTAGGGCATTTGCCTTGCACACGGCTGACCCAGGTTTGATCCCTGGCATCCCCCAAGCACCACCAGGAGTAACTCCTGAGTACAGAGCCAGGAGTAACCCTTGAGCACCGCTGGGTATGACCCAAAAAGAAAAAAATAAGCACACACACACACACACACACCCTCCCCCCCAGACATAAAAATTAAAAGTTAGGTCAGGTAGGATCGAGAGTACAGCAGGCAGGGCATTTGCCTTGCGCACGACTGACCTAGGTCTGACCCTCAGCACCACATATGATCCCCCTGAGCCTCCCCAGGAGTCATCCCCAAGCACAGAGCCAAGACTACAGTGGGGGTGGGTCCCAAACCAAAAAGTTAAAACAAACAAAAAAACTCCCACCAGGCTTGTGACCAAGAGCACGAAGAGAGGCATCATCTCCTAGGACCTGCCCTCTCAGGCCAAATCAACCCAAGCTGGGGTGGGGCTTGACTACTCGTAGTTCAAGTAACAGATCACGAGGTGACTGGGAGCGACAGGACGATCCAGGTTTGATCCCCAGCATCCCATACACCCCCAAGCACCGTCAGGATTCCTGGGTGTAGAGCCAGAAGTAACCCCTGAGCACCGCCAGGTGTGGCCCCCCAAAAAACCAAGTAAACAACAAAAGAAACTTGAAGAAGAAGAAGAAGAAGAAAAAAAAAGAACAAGGTGCTGGGGCCCGAGCAATAGTACAGCAGGGAAAGCACTCGCCTTGCACCTGGCCAGGCCGACCCCATTTCAATCCCAAGCACCCCCTATGGTCCCCTAATCCGCCAGGAGTAATCCCTGATTACTCCAGCATAACCCCAAAAACCAAAAATAAAAAACAGAACAAGGTGTGACTGTATCGGGTTCCGAGGCTGGGAGCGAGAGAGGGCTGGGTATGGGTGTCCTATCACAACGGCTCCCCTGCTCCCTGAAACTTGCGCTGATGGGTGTGCGGTGGGAAGCAGACTGCCCGCGGAGCCCTTACCTCCTGCTCTGTGAACAGGATGTCAGTGTAGCAGAGCTGAAAGAACGACAGAAGCATCATTACCACCTGAACTCAGGCCCCGCGTTCCCAACACACATGCCATCCACCATTTCTCCACTTCACCTTTGTGAAGACGGTGGGGTGCACCCGCAAAATCCCAGACAATGAGACCAGGGTCCTCCCAGAGAGAATACCCCTGACGGTTTTGAATTCTTTTTTTGGAGGGGGCGGGGCGGGGAGAGAAGGAAGGGGAGTTCACTGTAGACCAGTATGGCTGAAGAACTAATTATATCAAATGCGCATGGAATCCTGGAATAGTAAAGGGGCCCCACCAGTCCTCCACAGAGAGCGGCATGTCAAAGCGCCATCCTGCCAAAGCCAGAACATTATTGCACTGAGATTTGCAGTCACACCTGGCCTTATTCACAGGCATTTAAATTTACCATATAACAACAAAGTCCAAATGTATTATATTTAGAGAGTAGGCTATTACTGCTCCAAAAACCAGGATACAGAGGAATCCCCCGGTGCAGAACCGATTGTCCCCAAATTCTGCAGGTTAATATTCTCTATGCTCCTGAGAAAGGTGAAATTATTTTCTTCAATGTTATTAATAGCGATCACAAGCATAAAGCTGCCCTTGTAGGTGATTTCTAATGAGCGAGGGAGGAGAGAAAGTTCTGACTGTCTCACCCCAAACCCTCGACAGAATTCCCACTTACATCTTGGTCGTAGCGCTTCCTGATTTCTGGGTGAGTCTGCTCTATCAGACAATCAACGAAGCACGTCTGCAAGGGAAGAGAAGGTTGAGGCCTTGATGGGCATGGCAAAATCAACTTGACCCTCCCTGCAGCAGCACCTCGGCTCGGAAGAAGGAGAGCAAGAATTATGAGGCAGCAAAGGATGAACACTGAAGCCACAGGACTAGTAAAGTTTCAAATCAAAGATGAAATCTTCCTCGGACAAGCATCTTCCAGGAAATGAAAGCCAGTTTCCCCCTTTGACTTGATGTGGACGCAGTGCTCAGGCTGGCATGTGAGACACAGGCCCAGTCTGTTTTGAGGGAAAGCCAGGCGTCCCCAGCCAGCTGCCCAGTCTCCAGCCCCGGCCCATGTGCAGGCGCGAGAGGGGCTCTGTCCCTATAACCCAGCAGTGCACTGACCTTGCCGTGGTGGAGGTGCCCACAAAGGGTGACATTTCTGATGAGCTCTGAGTTATCCATCAAATCAGCCAAGAAACTGAAAGGCAAGAGAAGAAGGATTTTGGCTGAAGTTTCCATGGAGAGGGGCATCTTACACATGGCCGACCAGGGTTTGACCCCCAGCATCCCATATGGTCCCCTGAGCACCATGACTCAGGTGTAATTCCTGAGGGCAGAACCAGGACTGAGCCCTGAGCACCACCAGGTATGGGCCCCCCACCAACTCCACAATTTTATTACTTAATAATGAGACATAAGCACTTCAATATATAGGCATCTTAACTATAAGTGCATTTGTTAATAAAAATTTTTTTTGGTTTGGAGGCCAAGCCCAGAGGTGCTTAAGGATCTGGCACCACTCAGGGGATTGTACTAGGATCAAATCCTGGTTGACTACAAGCAAGGTATTCATTGTACTCTCTCTCTGGCCCAATGAAAATATTTTTCATAATTACAATAAGGAGGGGTCAAAGTGATGGTACAGCAGGTAGGGCATTGTTTGCCTTGCACACGGCTGACCCAAGTTTGATTCCCTGGCATCCCATATGGTCTCTCAAGTAGCACCAGGAGTAATTACTGAGTGCAGAGCCAGGAGTAACCCCTGAGCATCTCCGGGTGTGGCCCCAAATAAAAAACTTAATTGCAGTAAGAAGACCCCAAATTATTTTATATATGAATCTACTCATCTGGACCCTCCTTTTCAAACTAAAGGGTTATTATGTTCCCCAAACATGCAGTGTACTTGGGGCAGTTAGAACTGGGCAGGGGCCACACCCAGTAGTGCTCAGGGCTCCCTCTTGGCCCTATGCTCAGGGGTCAGTCTTCGTGATACTTGGGGAACCATCTGTGGTGGCAGGGATCAAACTCAGTTCAGCTACAAGCACAGTAAGCACTTAATGCCTGGACTATCTCTTCAGTACTCATGCTTAGTAATCTTACAAGTGAAAAAAAAAAAAGGCTCTGTACCCACCTCCCTGCCCCCACCCATGATCACTACAACACCAAGTTCTGACTCAAAGCCTGGCTTCTCATGCTAAAGGTCTGGAAGAAGAAACATCAGTGAGATCTGTCTGAGACCCCAGAGAAAACTTAAGATCAAATCTAACCATCCCAATAACCATATAAGCTAAGTGAAAAAATTCATCAAGGAAGGGAATTTTGCTTTTCCAACTCACTAATTCAACCGTAAGCCACCGCCTACAACCACCTCCCACCCCTATGGGAAATGAGCCCCCATGACTCAGTGCTGAGGCTAAAACCCGGTAACTTACTCCATTTCATACACCGTGACAGGTAACGTCTGCTCCATCAGGGTGAATTTCTTGGTTTTCACCGGCTTAATAATAGGTTCTGGGGGGAGGGGGAAATGAGAGGGAGGCACGTAAGGGCAGGCATGAAACTCAAAAGCACAGAGCTCGACTGCTTCGGACTGCACCTCCAGGTTTGTTCAGGTTATGCTACCTGAATCAAGTGCCGGAAGGTGGTCTGGCACGGGACCGTGACGGACATGAAAGGGGAAGGCGGAATCTGGACTCCACTTTGTGGAAGGAAGGAAGAAGGGCTGAATACAGGCTGGGGTCCACGTCAGTTCAAAACTCTCCGTGCTGGGAAAGGGCAGGCAGGTAGAGCTAAATTTAGGTGAGGCCCTAAATTCTGTTTCCAGCGTTGCAAAAGCAAACAGAAGATTCACAAAATCTCTCCTTGCATTAATAAAATCAATAAAAATCCTTAAAGTGGAAATAGGCATTGTGAAAACTAGTTACAGGACCTGAGATTATTGGCATGGACAAAACCCAAGAGTGGGGGAGAAATTAAACACAACACTCAGACACCTGAATAGTTATTAGATAAATAACTTGCCCCTGGCAGCTATGCCCAGGGCTTACTCCTGGCTCTGTGCTCAGGAATGTGGGGTGGTGTTCAGGGGAACTTATGGGGTGTCAGGGATTGAACCTGGGCCAGCCAGAGAAGAGGCAAGATCCTTAATCCCTAAACTACCTCCTTAGCCCCAAATTACTAATATTTAGTTTTTCTGAATGCTAAAACACCTAACCGGACCTGGGAAGTGGCTCAAAGGGCTGGAGTGTATGAACTGCACGCAGGAGTGCCAGGTCCATCCCTGGCACTTCATAGTTCCCTGAGTACCCCCTAAGGAACACTGGGGAACACTGGGTATAACCCCCAAATAAAGCCCACAAAACAGTGCTAAAACCAGGGGCTGGAGCACAGCCCTCACATACAGGAGGTACGAGGTCCCCAAAGCACTGGCAAGAACCCCTGAGCAGTGCTGATGTGGCCCAAAAGTCAAAATAATCAGAACAAATGAGTGAACTGACTCTCAACCCAGGTATTGGACGTGCAAGCAGTAAAGAAAACCAATTCACTAACACATGTTCAGGGACTCTCCAGCTCGCTCTCAACCTTTCCCTGTCCCAGTGTCACCCCCACAGTGCGGCGCCCCCTCACCTGTCAGAGGCTGCGTGTCTTCCTCCTGAACTATGGTCTCCACCTCGGGCCCGTACACCTCCTCTGCTGTGGGGTAGTACTTCTTGTCCTCGTGCAGCACCACCTCCATGCCCGGGTGGTCGTCGTCGTGATCGCCGACATCCTCGTCCTCCTCGTCGTCATCCATCTAGAAGCAGGAGGGAAGGGACATAAGAGACCTGCACTGACCTGCCCAGGGACTGAACATCCACGGGCCAGAGCAAGGCCCTGCATGTGCTCCGGCCGTCTGGCTCACATGTACCAGGCATGCTCCCTCTCGAGTTTCACTTCAACCAATAAGCAGCAGGTCCTGGAAAGGCAGGAAGCATGCCCCGGTTCCCTACTCCACAATTCATGCAAATCTTAAGTGCTTCAGAAAATTTTTGATTGTTCTGATTTGTTTCTGGGCGACACCTGGGGATGCTAAGGGGTCGCTCTTGGCTCTGCACTCAGGAATCACTCCTCTGGCAGTACTTGGGGGGACCACATGGGATGGTGGGGGTTGATCCCAGCATCGACCTTGTGCCAAGGCAAACGCTCTACGGCTGTACTCTCTCTCTCTGGCCCCCTTTATAAAAATTCTTACTGAACAGATTCCTGAGTGCGTGTGCAGGCGTGGTGCCAATGGCTAAACTCAAATTTTAAGCACAAGACCCATATATTTTACCAACAAGTCACACCCCTGGCTGTTTTAGCCTTTATTCAGCCCAGAACTCCAGTTTATTGGGATCACTTTGAATTCAAAGTCGATCATCTAACATACCAGCTTAGGCCACACGCAAATTCTGTACTCCTCCCTTTTCCATCACCCAAACCACTGATTAAAGGGCTTGAAAGGATTCACCCTGTATGGTCCCAGGGACCTGGTCCAAGAGCCCTGGAGTAACCTGCTTCCTAACACCCTGGTCCCAGTGATCTCAGCCGGGCCCTCTTCTAACTGTGTTCTGACCCAACTCCAACTCTTTCCATGGGGCCAGAATGTGCTATGGTGGCTGCCTTGGGAAGGGGAGTAAAACGGAATGATGACCAAGGATGGCCTTTCTATGTTCAGGTCACATTCCTGAATTACAAATATAATAAAAAAATGTCCTGGGAGCTGGAGTGACAGCACAGCGGGTAGGGCATTTGCCTTGTACGAGGCCAACCTGGGTTCGATTCCCAGCATCCCATATAGTTGCCTGAGCACTGCCAGGAGTAATTCCTGAGTGCATTGAGTAATCCCTGTGCATCGCTGGGTGACCCAAACACACACACACACACACACACACACACACACACACACACACACACACACACACACACACACACACACACACACACACACACACACACACACACACACACACACGGCTAGTTATAGCACAGTGGGTAAGGCATTTGCCTTGCACTCGGCCAACCCAGGTTTGATTCCTCCATCCCTCTCAGAGAGCCCGGCAAGCTACTGAGAGTATCCCGCCCACCAGCAGAGCCTGGCAAGCTAGCTGTGGCGTATTCGATACGCCAAAAAACAGTAACAAGAAGTCTCACAATGGAAACATTACTGGTGCCTGCTCGTGCAAATCGATGAACAACGGGAGAAGAGTGACAGTGACAGATATATATGTATATATATCTGTATATCTATATCTATCTATGTGGGCCCAAGGAGAGCCTCAAAGGACTTTACGCACAGGAGTGCTATGTTTGACCCCAGCACAGTGTGTTCCCAGGCACCAGCGGGAGCGATGCCCAAGCACTGAGCTGGGAGCTGCAACCCCAGCCCCACCAGGTATGGCTCAGACACCATACACAACAAGCAGAGTGACGATGACATGGGTGCGCTTGGAGCACAGAGGACTCAGCACTGGATTACTTTGAAAAACAAAATGAAGAGAAGATAAAGCAGAACCGGGGTGACAGTGCAGGAGCTAAGGCACACTTTGCATGCAGCTGACCTTGTTTCAACCTGCTGCCGTGTGTTGCCCCCACTCCCCACCACCAGAGGATGCCCCCGGGGACCCCTGAGTGTGGCGGGGTGGCCTAGGTAATCCCTGCAGGGGCCAAGCAGCCCTGTCCCATGGCACCGCACACTGAACCACAGGGACTCTTGGTTGAGAGACACTGGGATGGGCCTCCTGCCCTCAAGGGACACCACATGGGCTTTACCTCATCAAGATCTTTGGTCTCTCTGCCCAGTTCGTCATCATCTTCATCTGAGTCAAGCTCTGGTCCGATATAATTCCCAAACTCATCATACAGGTCGGTATCCATGATGCTAAGAGTCAAGGAGAAAGAAGTGAGAGTCTGACCATGACGGGGTCCCGCATCTCCAGTCCCGACGTCGACAGGCCCTTCCGTGGGTGCCGCCCTCCAGTGGCATCAACCCCAAAGCCCTTTCAGCCCCCTCCTCTCAAAGCTGAACTCGAAGTTCCTACTTTCATGCTCTTCTCCCACTTTGTCTTTGGTTTGGGGGGCCATACCTGGTGGTGCTCAGGGCTTATCCCAGCGTTGACGCTCATATGGTGGAACATAGGGGGTACCGGGGAACCCCACGGGTCTGGAGAGGCAGTACAGTGGGGAGGGGGAGGGCGCTTGCCTTGTGCACAGCTGACCTGGGCTCCATCCACAGCATCCCATATGGTTCCCGGAGCATGACTAGGAGTGACCCCTGAGCGCATAGCCAGGACCCGGGTCACCCCCATGGCTAGGCAAGCACCTTCCCTGCTCTACTATCTCTCCAGCCCTCCCGTTTCTTTTATTGCAGAGCCAGGGACTGAACCCAAAAACTACATGCAAGGCAAGTGCTTTACCACCGAGCTACAGCACCGGCCCCAATTCTTTTTAATACTAAAACCCCTGAGGACCACAGCTGGCAGTGCTCTGCGATCTTGGCTCTGCGCTCAGGGATCGCTCTTGGTAGGGCTTAGGGGCCCGTATGTGGTGCTGGGGATCAAACCCAAGTCGGCCATGTGCAAGACAAGCGCCTTATCCCTGTACTATCTCTCCAACCAGCCCCACAAAACTATTTCCAAAACTCTAACAGCAAAGAGTTGCAGGAACAGTATAAATAACTTTCTTCCTCCTAAACTGTATGAGAATAAGTTGCTGACAGAGTTACTCACCACCCGCTAATGGCTCCACAGGCATTAATAAACGATGGCCTGTAGCCAAAGCCAGCCTGCTGCCTGCTTCAAGCAGCCCCCAAGCTAAGAGTGCCGCTTCCATTTTTGAACAGTTGGGACAAACGCATCCAAAGAATCAAATTTTATGATACATAAAAATGATAAGGAATTTGAATTTCAGTATTCACAAACAGCTGGACTGGCCCACAGCCATGTTCATTTATTTATACAGTCAGGCTGCCATGGCAGAGCTGATGAGTTGCAATTGAGACCATATGGCTCAGAAAGCCTAAAATATTTATTGTCTGGTCCTTAAGAGAAAAAAAAATGTGCCAGCTCCTGTTTTAGCATGTGTGATCCCTGCAAACAAGGACACTGTCCCACACAACCACAATACAACCATCAAAAGCAGCTCGGTGGGGGCTGGAGCAATAGTACAAACGAGGAGCACATTTGCCTTGCACGCGGCTGACCCAGGCTCAACTCCTGGCATCCCATATGGTCCCGAGTACCGGCAGGAGTAATTCCTTAGTATAGAGCCAGAACTAATCCCTGAGCATTGCCGGTTGTAACCCAAAAAGCCAAAAAAAAAGCAAAGCAGCTCAGGTCTGGAGAGATAGTACAGTGGGCAGGGCACTTGCCTTGCGGATAGGCCTGGGCTCCATCCCTAGTACTCCCTATGGTTCCCTGAGAATGACCAGGAGTGATCCCTGAGCACTAGTTACTTCCCATCCCTCCCATAAGCACAAACCCAAAAAAAGCCGATCAAAAACCCCAAAAAGCAGATCAGCACCACACCATCTAATTCACATATTGCGTCCAAGTTCACAAACAGTCCCGCTGTGCGTGGCACAGCCAAAGACCCACCCAGGGTCCAGGTTTGTGGTTAGTGCTTATGTCTGTGGCCTCTTTCCATCCAGAATAGGTGCTCAGTCCTTCCTGATGTGGATGACCTGACACTTATTTAGAAACTTCTGGGTGCTTGTTACCGCGATGCTCAGGGGCCAGGGTCATACCCATCAATGCCAGATACCAAAGCTAGGGCCTCACACATTCAAGGTCTGTGCTCTACCCACTGAGCTGCATCTTTGGCCCCATGCTGACATTTCTGTAAACTACAGACCAAAAAGGCGAGAGAATATCCCTGAATCTGAGTCTGTCTGCTGTTTCCTCAGGGTTAGATTCAGAGTCCACATTCCTGACAGGAAAACCACAGACGGGATAGCTGAGATACTTTCCATTGCACCCCTTCTTAGGTGGTCCCTGATCTTAGTGTCTGCCACAGGGGAGACTGGCGATATGGAGCAGACTTTTCCAAGAGAAAGTTATTTGCTTTCTCTTGGTAATTAATAAGTTGTAGGTTTTCCCCAATTATAATTCCATTCAAAGTCTTCCCTTCACGCTTTCCTAGATTCTCAGTTTCTCACTCCCCCAAGCTGCTATATATAGCCTTTTGCACCTTTCTCTGCATTGAATTCAAACATGAATGGGAGATAATGATACCAATTACCCAGACTAACAGCTCTGCAGCCATGGGTTAGGAGTTTAGGAGGGTTAGGTTTCTGGAGCTGGAAGGACGGCACTTGAATTCTAATGCTGGCACTTAGTAATTATATAAATTCAAGAGTGCAGCGAGACAGCTCACAGCACTAGGTCATGTAGCCCAGCTTTGGACACAAGGTTCCCAGGCTCAGGACAAGGGGCCCCAAAACCTCGTTAAGTGACACATGTTTCCAAATAAACAGTGTCAGGTAAGTGATACTCCAAGTGATATTCCAAGCACATTTCCTCTATTGTAAAATGAGAGGAAATAATTCGCACTGCATAAAGTATCATGAAAATGAAACAAAATTGTTTGTGTAAAAAATTATTGTGGGAGGCCAGAGAGAGTACAGTGGGTACACTTGCCTTGCACCTGGCCAATCCAGGTTCAATCCCCAGCACCCCATATGGTCCCCTGAGCCCACCATGATCACCAAGCACAGACCCAGGGTAATATATCTGGGCATAGTCAGATGTGCCGCACCTCAAAAAAGAAAAGGGCTGGACAGTCCAGAGGTAGGGCGCCTGCTTTGCACACAACCCCTACACAAGCCCTACGGTCTCCCAAAGTCTGTCAGGTGTGATTCCTGAGTACAGAAGCAAGGAATAAGCACTAAGCATCATGAAAAATAACAACAAAAAGAACTTATCATTGGGTGGGGAGGGAAGAGCATTTGCCTTCTAAATGCAAAGCCCTGGGTTCAATTCCCAGAACTGCCTCCTTTCTCCCCGACCCCAAATGTTGTTTTGGTTTTGGGCCACACCTGGGATGCTCAGGGGATCAAACTTAGGTGCAAGGCAAGCACCCTACCCGCTGTAATATCTTTGCAATCCACCCCCAACCCCCCAATTATTACTGGACAGGGATGGTGCCCAGTGACAGAACATGTGCCTCACTAGGAGATGCTCAAGGCTCCAACCACAGCATGTGGGGAAAAAAAAAAGTAATTTAATAGTCCCAGGCTCAATAACCATTAGCAAGGGACCGGAGCATTTCTTCGAGTCCACCTTCCACGGTGCAAAACAGTAATTTGTTTTCCAAGTGCTTCAAGGTACAAGCCAAGCTCCTTCCTTGGAGGCTGCCACACAAGCCGTCCTCTCTGGAATCTCGCTTCCTTTTAGTTTTTATGCCCACACCTTCCCGCCTAAACGCTACTGAAGCGTCCCATTCTCTACAAACCTCCCTGGTCCTCTGAGCAAGCCTCCTCCCCATCGCTCGTCTGCTGCTTTGTCCGTTCTTACTAACATTCACGGTTGGCTGACGTTACCGAGTCCTGGGCCGCGTTCCCCGCTCCCCCCCGCGCCCCTTCCCCAACTACAACTTAAGGGCTTTGGTTCTGTTTGGGTTTGAGTTTTGGTTTTTGGACCACACCTGGCTGTGCTCCATACGTGGTGCTAGAGATCAAACCCAGGTCGGCGGTGTTGTGAAAGTCAAGGGCTTTCCCCGCAGCCTCGGCCCTTTATACATCCCGTTTTGCTCACTCTGCAGCAGATGCAGAACTACCGGGTCTCGCGAAGCACTAGCGGAAGCCAAGGGCCCCGACGAGGCAGAGAAGGGGGTCTTCCTCCTCGGAGCCCACAGTCGCCTACCGCGGCCGACACCCCGCCGCTTCCCGCTCACGTGCAGGACCCCTTCCCCCCCCCCGAGAGATGTGGCGCCAGGAGGGCGCTGGGAAGGGCCGGGAAGACGGCGTCTGGGAGAGGGGCCGAGGGCGCCATGCCGCCCTTCCTGCACACCCAGGAGCACTGCACCGAGGGAGTCCCCCGGAGCCGGGGCGCGCGTGCGTACGGGGGGGAGGGGCGCCTTCCCTGACTCCCCCCACCCGCCGGAACCCCCCCACCCACAAGGGCACACGGCGTAGCAGGCACCGTCCGGATCCGACCCGCCTTCAGGTCCCCGCCGCCCCCCTCCCAGAGGCCCTGCCGGGTCGTTGGCCCGCGCCCGCTCACCTCCCGCCGGCTCGACCCAAGCTCCGCGCCGCTCGCAGGCGCGCGCGTTTCCGCCTCGCGCCGCCACACCGCCTGCGCCTGCAGCCGAGGAAGGACCCCGTCCGCGCCGCCGCCGCTGTGCCTGAGAGCGGTGCCTGAGGTCCGGCCGGAGGAAAGCCGCCGCAGACGCAGAAAGCGACACAGCGGAGCTGACCACGCCCAAATAAAAGCGTTCCCTGCGCCAAAGAGAGTTTGTACCTTAAGAAAAAAATTTTTAATCAGGCGCTTCGGGGCAGCCTGGGAAGCGGGGGTGGGTTGGGGGGCCTTCGCGCTGATCATGTGACCAGGCTGTTGCTGCGGTCGCTAGGCAACCACCGCTGGTGGGCGTGGTCTTTTCTAAGTGTCTTTTTCTCGCGTTTTAGGGGATCCCCCAAGAAAGCAAGAGAACCAAGCTGCTGGGGTCAAGGTCAGGTGGATCCGTTCTCGGAGAGGGAAGAGTTCGTTCTATTTATTCAAAGTTGGGAGGCCTCAGAACGGGACAGGACGCTTGAGTGCGCTTCTTGGTCCGCCCAGTTCCTCTAGCCCAGTCTGTTTTCTTTTCTTTTTACTTTTTTTTTTTTTTTTTTTTGCTTTTTGGGTCACACCCTACGATGCTCAGGGATTGCTCCTGGCTCCGCACTCAGGAATTACTCTTGGCAGTGCTCGAAGGACCATATGAGATGCTGGGGATCGAACCCGGGTCGACTGCGTGCAAGGCAAACGCCCTCTTCCCCCAGTCTGAGTTTTCAAAGCATCACAGAAAATAAATCAGGGCCAGGGCCAAGACTAGTACCTATCGGTGATCTCACTGAGGAGCGAGTCAATGAATCCTAAATAATGGGGACATTTGCAGAACTGCAGTAACAGAAACAACGAGGTTGCCCATGTGCCAAGGACCTATGCTCCAGTCCTCGGCTGAACAGAGGGATTTGGGTTTGGGAATCCACAAGGACCTGTGCTCCAGAGCTGGGCAGAAATAAAGGGATTTTCAGGGCAGGGATCACTAAGTCCCCTCCTCTGCCTTTTCTGCTTGATCTCCTGCTCAGTCACTGCTTGTGGCTTGGCTGGAAAGTATCGTTCCCCATTAAAGACATTTAATGAAGGGTGAAATTGTGTCCCTGGACTGGGAATCAGTAACAATAGTTCTGCTTTTGTGTAAGCTCACTTATTACAACTATTCTATAGAGTGTGCCCATGTGGAAGAGTGAAGGAATTGAATTTTGCGATCGAAATTCTCTATGGCCAAAGCATCGAACTTAAAATATTTTTGGACAAGAAAATTAAGGCCAGACTCTAATCTGAAAGTCAGGACACATTATTCGGTTCTCAGGGACAAGGCTCAAGCATATCCTCACTGTGAAACTCAGTTTCCCTCTGGAAAGCATAGAAGTGGGTTTTGTAACATCTAGGACAAATGATAAGATACTCAAGAGAGCTTTGGCAGTGGGGCGGGGGGGGGGTAGCACAGTGGGAAGGACCTTTACCTCTGATCTGGGTTCAATCCCTGTCACCTCATAGGATCCACAGAGCCCTGCCAGAACTGATCCCTGAGCACAGAGCCAGGACTAAGACCCTCTGCACTTCACACAGGTATGTCCCCCAAACCAAACAAGCAAAAAGAGTGCTTTTGGATAATTCTGTGGGCTTCAAAGAATCCAGATGGACACTCCTTCTCTCCATCCTGATGTTGCTGTCCATTTCCTTTGCCTTGTCAGGCATAGACCATGAAAAAGAATGCCATCATTGACTTCAAGGCTTTGGAGAGAGAGTTGCAGGCTGCACTTGATGCTGATGAGAAATACAAAAGGGAGAATGCGGCCAAGTTTCGAGCAGTGGAACAGAGGGTGGCTTCCTATGAAGAATTCAGGTTAGCTTCATGCGCCTTGTTCTAAGAATTTTCTGCGTTGGTGCATTATAGTGAATAAGACCATGGTGGGTTTCTTTGTTTGTTTTTTTCTTTCTGAGCCCCAGCAGTGCTCAAGGGCTACTCCTGGATCAGTGCTCAGGGGTCTCTCCCAAAAGTACCCAGGAAATTGTGGTGCTGGGAATCAAGCCCAGGCCTCTTGCATTCAAAATATGCATTTTAGGCCCTTGAACTGTCTCTCCAGCCTCCAAAACATGAGTTCTGAATCCAGGACATTCCTGGCTTAGTCTCATCAACCCCTCTGCTACTTGTCTGATCTTGTACAGGCTTTTTATATATATCTGGGCCTATATTCCTCACCTGTAAAAAAGATTGCAGCAGGTAAGGCGCTTGCCTTGCATGCGGCCAACCCAGGTTTGATATCTGGCATCCTCTATAGTTCCCTGAGCACCACTAGGAGTCATTCCTGAGTGCAAAGCCAGGAGTAATCCTTGAGCATTGCTGGATATAACCCAAAAATAAACAAAAAAAGAGTAATCTCCATCATGATTAAATTATTTATAACATGGAAGATCTGAGGACCATGTCTGCTGCACAGTACCACGCTCAAAAGTCATTAGCTATTGGGGCTGGAGCAATAGCACAGCGGCTAAGGCATTTGCCTTGCACGTGGCCAACCCGGGTTCAATTCCCAGCATCCCATATGGTCCCCTGAGCACCGCCAGGGGTAATTCCTGAGTGCAGTGCCAGGAGTGACCCCTGTGCATCGCTGGATGTGACCCAAAAAGCAAAAAAAAAAAGGCATTAGCTATTATTACTATTGTTGTCATCATTGCTGTTGTTATTGTTGTCATAGTGGTGTGACAACAGAGTCTATCTGTATTATGCAAAATGAAGCCCCCATGCCCTCAGGCAGCATTAAGTCTATCCCCCAATCTCGTGTCTATGGCTCACAGGGGTATTGTCCTTGCTTCACATTTGAAGCCACTGGAGAGAAAGGACAAAATTGGAGGGAAGAATACTGCACCCTGGAATTGCCACTATACTCTGGAAAGAGCCCCCGAGGAGGAGACCACTGATTTCTCCCAGGTGAGTCCTTCCTCTTTGGTCCCACAGGGTCCTCTACCCTACACCTCTGGTCCTGCCTTTTTATAACATACCCCTCTTCCTTATTTCTCCAGTGAGGCCAGTACCCCAGAAAGAAAAGCCAGTGTGTGGTGAAACTGAGTACAAGTCAGGAAACTGAACTAGCTAGGTCTGCAGAGTCATCCCACTTGCACTGAGATCACGTGTGGGGTGTTTCCCTTCCTGGTTATATGGTATCTAGTACAATGATCCTGGACAGTGTTGGAGACCCGGCTTATCAGATCTTTGAGTGTCTTTCTCTCTTCTCTGTCCAGTCATCCTTCCACACTCTTCAGAGTAACCCTTGACTCACCTTCATGGAGCAAGACTGTCCACAGCCATCAGTAGGAAAATCCTGGTGAGGGCCCAGAGAGATAGTCCAGCAGAGAAGGTGGACCTGTGTTGAAATTCCTAGGGTCTCAGAGACTGGAGAGATAATACTGCAGGTAGAGCACTTGCCTTGCATGCAGCCAACCCAGGTCCAATCCTCAGCATTCTATAGTGTCCCCTGAGCATGCCAGGAGTCAACTTATTTTTTTATTTTTTAAATTTTTTTGCTTTTTTTGGTCACACTTGGCGATGCACAGGGGTTACTCCTGGCTCTGCACTCAGGAATTACTCCTGGTGGTGCTCAGGGGACCATATGGGATGTTGGGAATCGAACCCGGGTTGGCCATGTGCAAGGCAAACACCCACCCACTGTGCTATTGCTCCAGCCCAGTCAGGAGTGATTTCTGAGTGCAGAGCCAGGAGTGATCCCTGAGCACTGCAGATGTGCTCTACCCCCCCCCCCCCAAAAATAAAACACAACCAAACAAAACCCTATGGCCTCCTGAACCCACTAGAACTAAACCACCCCTGAACACAGAGCCAGGAGCACAGCCAGGAGGGGCCCCAAAACCAAAATAAATTAAAAAAAAAAAAGAAAGGAAAAAAGAAAAAGTCTCGGTCAACTGGCAATTTCCAGTCATGACCTGGGTCCTTGAGGCCCCTCCTTCCCAGTCCCACCTGGATCCTGCTTAGCTGACAGTGTGGTCCATGAGGGCTGCAGTCTCCCAGTGAACCCCACCAGCACCGAGCACAGAGCCCCAGACCCACCTCACACTCATGGTCCTGGAACCGCGGGGAGAGGAAAGAAAAGGCCGCCCTTTCCTTCCCGCTGCTCCAGGAGAAACCGCCCTTCCAGCCCGAGACCTCGGCGGAGTTCTACCGCGACTGGCGGCGACATCTGCAGGGTGGCCAGGAGCGCTACCAGGCTCTGCTGCAGCTCGGGGGCACAAAGCTGGGCAGCCTCTTCCGCACCGACGTGGGCTTCGGGCTCCTGGGGGAGCTGCTGGCAGCGCTGGCGGACCACGTGAGGCCAGCAGACCGGCCGCGGGTGCTGGACATCCTGCTCGGCCTGGCCCACACGGGCCGCTTCGCCCTGAACCTCAGCCTCCTGAGCCCAGCCGAGCGGCAGAGTTGTCGGGGCTTGTTTCAGAAGCTGCAGGCCATGAGCAACTCCGTCCCCGAGGTGGGGCTCAGCCAGGGGGAACGGGGTCCGGAGGGGCGGCAGCCTGGTGAGTTCTGGGAGGAAGACGGGCTCCTGCAAGAGCTGCTGGGGCTGTACCAAGTGGACTGACAAGACCAGCTGCCTTCAGCGGCCCCAGGGGTCACAGGAGGCAGTTTTTAGTCTGGGGCCTTGGAGTATCCTGATGGGACGGGTGGAAAGTGCATGCCTCATCCCTTCCTCAACTGGAGCCTTTCAGAGAATAGAATAAAACCTTCCCCACTTCTCCGACCCTTTAGCCACTTGATGCTCAGAGCTGTGCAGGTCCAGGGAAGCCCTGGCAATCAAACTCATGAACCACCTCCGCCGCCACCATATAAGTTGATCCTACTGGCCTTGTTCCAGAGACTCAAACATAAATCTCGAAAGAGATCAACTAGCCACAAAAAATTTCTTGGATACAACCCAATTAAAACTTGAACTCCAGGGGCCGGAGCAATAGCACAGCGGGTAGGGCATTTGCATTGCATGCGGCCGACCCGGGTTCGATCCCCAGCATCCCATATGGTCTTCCCAAGCACCGCCAGGAGTAATTCCTGAGTGCAAAAGCCAGGAGTAACCCCTGAGCATCACTGGGTGTGACCCAAAAAGCAATAATAATAATAATAATATAAAAAATAAATAAAACTCCAGCTGGACTGCCCAGTTCAAAATTCTGGATTTTTCTTTTTGTTTTTTTTGCTTTTTGGGTAACACCCAGAGATGCATAGGGGTTAACTCCTGGCTCTGCACTCAGGAATAACTCCTGGCAGTGCTCGGGGGACCATGTGGGATGCTGGGAATTTAATTCCAGGTCAGCTGCATGCAAGGCAAACGCCCTACCCACTGTGCTATCGCTTCAGCCCCAAAATTCTGGATTTTTAAACTTTACAACACTCAGAACTTAACAACACTGAAAATCCAGTAGTATCACAGCAGATTGGATGGAATGTAATGTGAGCCAATCAATCTCTCAATAAACAAAAAATACACAGAAAGCTTAACTTGTAACAACATTTTAGTAATCCCTCAAACAAGGACTTAATGTCCCCATGATGAGATGGGGATTTCCTGGATTTTCTTCTAAGAAAATATTTTTGATCGTTAGCAATATATTGGTAACAAGCAATATAAAAAATTATTGTGGGCCTGCTATGGGGGGCAGTCTTGAGGGATGGTTGGGAAAATGGTGACCATAGTGCTGGGAATGTGACAATGGTGGTGGGATTGGAATGCTGAATGCTGTAACAAATGATCATGAACAACTTTGTAAACCACAGTGTTTAAATAAAATGAGTGTGTGTCTGTGTGGGGGGGGTGGTGGAAACAACTGTGCAGGTCCAGACGACAGACAAGAGCCCAAGTCGAAAGTTTGCTTTCCACCCTTAGAGCTCACCAAGCCTGTAGCTCACAGCCTTAAGAGAGGTGCACAGCCAGATGCCAGCTGTATCTGTTACAGCCTCCACTTCGGAAAAACTGAAAAGGCACAATGATTGCTCTTTTGTGGTAAGCAAATCCCACGGCGGTTCCTAAAGTCTTTGTCACCATGCACGTACTGACAAAGGATGGAGTGCTACCTTATTTGATGTGCAGTATTTTCAGCAGGGGCTGAGCTCCTGTGCAGGGGAGGGGGGCCTGAGAAAGCCCCAGGGCCTCAGCTCAGGTCTGCTCAGTCCCCCAGGCAGGTGTCTGGACTCTCCCAGGTCAGCCAGAGGGAAGCTCTCTCTGGATTGAGCCAGGCCCAGGGCAGGAAAGCGACTTCCTATCTTAGGGCACCTGGGCCCTTGCCTTCCATTCCACTGCCCCCCAGCACATTCTTGAGTGGTGCTAGTGTTCTAGAAAAGGGAGGGTGAAAGATTCTAGAATGTGTTTGATCCCATCTGAAACCTTGGGCGGGCAACCTGCTCACCAACTGGGGATAAATTACCTGGCCTCTGGGCTCCTCCTCCACGGAGTGTGGCGTCTCCTGACACCTTTGTTCCTGGGGTAGTTGCCTCTGGTGGAGAGCAAATTCTAGAAGCCCCCAGAGGCCTTACCGATTCTGACCTACCCTGAACCTGGACATGACCGTGGCTTGCTCCATGGTGCTCCTGTGGGCCTGGGGAGGCCTCCAGGCTTTTGAGCTCGTGGGGAAGGAAAACATTTTCCAGAACACCCCTTGCCCAGCGTTCCTGATGTTCGACAATGCCGCCTACCTGGCTGACATGAGCTTCGAGCTCCCCTGCCACTGCAAGCCCGAGGAGGTGAAAGCCGTGGTCTGGTACTATCAAAAGCACCTGAGGAGCAGCCACACCAGGGTGCTGACGGACTTCGATGGGCGGTTGCTGACGGAGGAGGCCCACGTGCGTGCGGGCAGTGACATGCTGGTCCGTTTCAGCATCCGCATGTTCAGCCTGCTGGTGTTCCGGGCCCAGCCCGAGGACTCGGGCCTGTATTTCTGCGGCACCCGCAAGGGGGACTACTTCTACGCCTACGACGTGGACATCCAGAGCAGCCGGGGGATGGTGGCCACCTTCCAGGACAGCGGCCAGGTGCCCTCCGCCGACAGCCACTACGGGACGCTGCGCATCTTCACCACCTTCTGGGAGTGGACACCCTGTGACCGCTGTGGGGCGCGCGGGGAGCAGTGGCGCATCGGCCTCTGTTACCTTCAGAGCCCGGACCTGTCCCCCCGCTACCGGCAAACGCTTCCTCGCACCGTGTCCTGTGGCTCTCAGGCTGTGCCCGCACGGCTGCGGGCCAAGGCCAGGGCCCGGGCGCCCGAGCTGCTGGTGCGCAGCTGCATGGTGCCCTGCAAGAAGAAGAGCATCCGGAAGGGCGTGATGGCCGTCTTCAGCTACGTGTCCAGAGTGGGCAGCCGGCCCTGGCTGCCCACGGTGCCCATTCAGTTTCATCAGCAGAGACTGGGCCACGGACTCGTCATCTCCTGTCCTGGGGCGCGGCCGGAGCACGCGGTGGCCTGGGACAAGGACAGGCAGTTTCTCTACCGCACGCAGTACCTGAAGGGCGTCAACAGGACCATGCGGGTGTTCATCGACCACGGCAACCATCTGCACATCCGCTTCACCGAGCTGGCCGACCGGGGCATCTACTATTGCTGGAGGCAGGGGGTCCGCGTGGCTGGGTTCCGCCTGGGGGTGCTCACCCGGGGGCGCCAGCAGTTCTCGCTCTCAGACCCTGAGACACACGCGGCCATAATGCTCGCCCTGATGGGCCACCTGCTGCTCACGGTAGTCTTTGTCACCATCCACATCTGTCGTTGCTGCTGTTACCTGTTCCACTGCTGTCCCAGCTTCTCCCCCAGAGATGCTCTTCCCGAGTTCTGAAGACCAGATGCGCTCCAGGTGCCTGTCAGACCAGACCCCAGGGGCCTCCTGGGCCGGACAGAGGGCAAGGGGGCCAGTCTCATTGGTTACAACTTGCTCCTTTTTTGCATGGACATGTCGGGGACATGATCAGGGACGTGGGTGGGCACTGAGTCAGGGAGGAGGTGGGGGTCTGAAGCCAGGAGGCCCATCCCCTGGGCTGGCGTGTCTCCGGACTTCACACACAGATAATGAAGAAGCCGTGAAACCAGTTCTTATGCAGTGGCCTGTAAGGTGTTGAGTAGTATTTGAGGCGCTGTGCTTTCTCACCTTAAAGGAAGATCAAATGGGGGCTGGCAGACAGGGGTGGGGAGGGAGTAGCAAGGATGAGGAAGGAAAGTGGTGACTAGCACATGTGCTCCCCCAGCCTCACCTTTGGACAACTGGTAGCAACGTCAGATTTGGGAATAAAGCTCATGACTGGGGTCGGGGGCAATACTACCGCAGGTGAGGCATTTGCCTTGCACGCAGTCACCCAGGTTCAATCCCCAGCACCCCATATGACGGGTTCCCTAAGCCCCATCAGGAGTTAGCCCTTAGTGCAGAGTAACCCCTGAGAACCGCGGAGTGTGGCCCAAACAAAAAGTTCATCATCAGAAGAGGGAAAACAGGTGAGGAAAGTAGAGATCAAATTCCAGGTTTGCGGGGCTGGAGCGATAGCACAGCCGGTAGGGCATTTGCCTTGCACGCGGCCGACCCGGGTTCGATTCCCAGCATCCCAGATGGTCCCCTGAGCACCGCCAGGAGTAATTTCTGAGCGCAGAGCCAGGAGTAACCCCTGTGCATCGCCGGGTGTGACCCAAAAAGCAATAAAAGAAAAAAAATTTCCAGGCTTGCTGTGAGTCTGCACCAGGATGGGCACATGGGCATGGGGACAGGAGGCACAGGATGGACAGTGGGCGGAGAGTTCTAAACAAGTAGTACAGTGTTGTCCCAGGCTGCTTGGCGCCCACCCGCAGCCCCCGGCAGAGATCAGAGTCCACTCTGAGACCAAGGCCACAGCGCTGGGCTTTATTTTTCCTCAGTGACTACAGGCAGCAATGGGGGGAATAGTGGGAGGCCAGGATGGGCTGTGGGTAAAGGGCCTGAAGCTTGGGAAAGGGAACCCCCTCTTCTTCCTCTTCTGGTCTCAGCCCAGGGAGGAGTCTCCTACGTAGGTGATCTCAGCACCCTTCCCCCGTCTTCCTGAGCGAAGCAGAGCAGGTGTTTTGTGTGAACGAACAGGCTGCAGCAACACAAGCCCGTGCCTGCAGCTCTAACAGAGCATGTCCCCAAAACACGGGGACCTATTTCACATCCGAGTGAGAGGGGACCACAGGGATCCTGGGCTTTAGGGACAGCAGCGTCCTGAGGATAGCTGCCCTCCACTCCCAACACTACTTGCTGGGTTCAGTGTCCAGATGGGAGGGGACTCCAGCATGGAAGGTGGGGCTCCAGCATATAAGGGCGGGACTCTGGGTAGGTGGGCAGGATTCTGGCACAGAAGGGTGGGGCTTCTGGTGGGTGGGCGGGGCTCCATCATAGAAAGGCGGGGCTGAGGGTGGGTGGGCGGGGCTCCAGCGTAGAAGGGCTGTGGGGTTGGTACAATGTGCCCTGTCCTGGGTACAACAACCCATTTTTTCCTGTTAGAATCCCTCAGACGACCAGTTCCTTTCCTGAATCCCATCCCCACCTCCCTCTCTGACATCTGGCACCTACTGCGCTGCCATCTCTCTTTGCCCCCTCCTGCCTATTGGAGGAGCCCTCCCTGGGCCTCTCAGTACCCTTTGTAGGGGTCAGGCATTGCCATCCCCAGTAATCCCAGAACCCTTCCCTGTCCACTTAGACTTCTGACCCACTAAGAGCTGAGAAGCAAGCGCATTCTGAGAACTGCAGCAGCCCCCAGCCAGGCAGGGCTGAGAACCTCAGGAATCTGTGAGCCTGTGGTCTGAGGGTGAATCTGGAATCATCCACCTTGGCCAGGACTCCCTTGCCTCCCACTTCCTGTCTGAGCCTCTGTTTTCCTCCAGCCACCTGAGGGAGCTCCCAGAGACCCGCAGAGATGTCTGGTCTGGCAACAGTTGCTATGACAACAGGGATGTGGGATGTAGAGGGAATTTTTCGAGCTTCCCCTTCCCCTTCCAACTCTTCCTTCCCAGTGCTAACCAAGCTTCACATCACTTCTTTGGGGTCAATCCCTGTTAGTTGGAGTGGCTAGGTGTAGGGTGGGTGACGTCGGGCACAGAGATGAGGCAGCGGCCTGTGGGGCTCTCAGGTCAGGGGAAATGAGCGTTCAGAGGAGAGCAGCTAGCCTGTCCCTTGCTGTGGGCCTCTCCTGCTGCTGCGCCGGCTCACATCACGTCCTTGCGCTCCTGCGTGGACTCCTTAATGACCTGCAGGGGACAGAGAGCATGTGCGGGGCTATAGTTGGGTGCTCAGAGAGAGCCCGGGCTCGCCCTGCTCAGTGACGTCACCCAGGACCAGTCCCTGGTCTCCCCGGCCCTTCCCTTTGAGAATGGTTGAACCCCGCTGCACATGACAGGCGGAGAGGAGGGGGTGCTGAGTAGCTGTCCTCAGAGTCTGTGCACTGAGCTGAGGTGATCAATGGGCCGGGACCCCGCTAACCCTCGTCCCATTTCACTGACAGCTTCCTGGAAGTTGGGAAGGAAAGGGATTGCTTGAATTTTCTCTCCCCACCTGGCCCTGGCGGGGGACACAGAATCAGAGAGTGAGACAGGGGTGGTCACATCCAATGGGCTGACACAAGGTATCCCTGTGGACTCCCAGGGAGAAACTGGGCCGTTGAGTCAGAGCCAGGCTGTGCCCCCTCCACCAGGGGGCAGAGGTCCTTGTGAGTCACCCAGGACCTTCTTCCAGGCTCTGAGCCCAGAATCTCTGCTCTGACCTTCTCACCTCTCCATCCCGCATTTCCACAGTCTTCACCACGATGTTCCTCTTGAGGTGGCCCTCCGACATGGCCTTAGTGTCAAGGCTGGTTTCTGCAGACACGAGGAAGGAGGCTGGCCATGGGCTCGGGATACTCGGCATCTGCCCCAGCCCCAGCTTCCCCAGCCCACCTGCAGGTCATGAGTCCGCAGCCTGTCCTCCCCCAGGTGCTAAGGACTGCCCTCCCCAGGCCAGGCTCTCTCTCCCGGGCAGCTGCTTGCCCTCTTCAGTCCCTCACCTGGCAGCTGGCTTTCTGGCAGCCCCACCCAGCACCAAGAGCATATGGGCTTTGAATCAGGCAGGCCAGAGCTTTAGTGCTCCTTCTGCCCCTCCCATGGGACACTGAGCCAGTTAAGTGACCTCTTCCAGATGCTATTTCCTGAGCTGCAAAAATGGAATTGCGAGTGCCGGCCCCTCTAGAGGTGGTCAAAACTCTAATGCATGGTGAGCTACAGGTGCAGGTGGGAAGGGAGCTCGGGTGGCTCCTTTCCCGATTCCTATTTCTCTCTGCCACTTCCCGGGCTCTTGTGATCCTTGAGTACACTTGAAGGTATGACCTCTACCTGTATTGCCTTCTTGTTTTTGTTTGTTTGTTTGTTTTTGCCACACTCGGCATGCTCGGTGGTTATTCCTGGCTCTGCCCTTAGGAATTATTCTTGGTGGGCTCAGGAGATCATATGGGGTGCCCAGGATCGAACCCAGGTTGGCCGTATACAAGGCAAATACCCTGCCTGCTGCACTACCACTGGACCCTGCATGCCTCTTCTTTTTTTTTTTTTGTTTTTGGGTCACACCCGGCGATGCACAGAGGTTACTCCTGGCTCATGCACTCAGGAATTACTCCTGGTGGTGCTCAGGGGATCATATGGGATGCTGGGAATCGAAGCCGGGTTGGCCCAGTGCAAGGCAAACGCCCTACCCACTGCGCTATAGCTCCAGCCCCTTGTTTTCCTTAATTAACAAGCACTCGCAGGCCACATGCAAGTAAAAAGTAATTTAGCATCCCTCCTACTCTGAGAGAAAATTATAACATGTCACATTCACTAATATTTACAATTAAGAGTGGGGCACATAAAGCTTTATTCACTGCAAGAGCAGCTGTCCCTGGGGGAATGAGTCCTCTGGGCTGACGGGCACTGAGCCAAGCAAAGGGGCCTTGGGGACAGATACAATCAGGCAAAGACTTGGTCCCCAACCCAGGGAACCCCACAGTGTCCTCCCAGAGGGGAGATAAAGCTGACATTTACTGGGAGGCCCGAGCACATCTCATCAGAGCAGCCGCGACACCACCTTTAAACCCAGAGCCCTGTCAGTTTCACTCATGTTTCCCGGGGAGTCAGGTCCTCGCTGGACAGGGGGTTGCTAAGATCATCTAGGGTTGGCCCCAAGGGGAACAGGGAGGAGGGAACCCAGAAGGATGGGCACATGAATCGAGGGGTGGGGAATCCTGAGAAAAGCCTGTGTTTGCAAGGCAGGCAGCTAACCGAGAGCCGCTGGGGCCCCTGGCTGCACGGGTATGACTTGTACTGTGAAGCTTTTGAGATGTCTCGTGACCTTGTGGCTTTCCCCTTCGCGGGTGCTTTTGCCCCCTGTAGTGACAAGCAATTAAAACACAAAACAAACACATGAAACACTCAGTTGGGCAGAAGCTACTCAGGGATCGCTGGTGAAGACAGAGGCTGAGGTTCGGAGCCCTGTCTCCCGCAGAAGGGGCAGTATGATGGGGCAGGGACCGGGGGTGGGGGCAAAGGACGGGAGCAACTCCACACCCCACCCGGAACACCCCTGGGTGGTGATGGATGGTGGTAGAAGCTCCATCCAGGTCTGGGGTAGGGGACACAGGAATTCAAGACCCTTCCCACAAGGTCTTGCGCCACTGACCTCGGATCTGCAGGTTGGAGAAGGTCTGCACAGGAACGGTGATGCTGAAAGACAGCCGAGAGGCAGGGGTGACCAACTGTTCGAGGACACCCCACACCAGACTTCGTATGACAGCCAAGAGGCTCTGTCTTTGCTGGGAAGGTCCAGCCGCTCCCAGTTTTCCCCCACCACAGACACCTGCGGGCGGTTTGGGCAGCCTCCACCACTGAGAAGGCCTGGAGGAGGGCAGAGAGCAAGAAAGAGGCGGGAGAGGCCCAACTGGGGGAACCCCGTCCAACCTAGGAAGGGGAGACGGACAACCTTAGCCCAAGTCTTTGATTCCAGGACCTCCACCCTCAAGGCGAGCTGGGCTGGGTTCCGGGAGCAGCTGCGTGAGGGCTTACCGGTTCTCCTCCCCCTCCAGCAGCTTCCTGTAGGTGGCGATCTCCATGTCCAGGGCCAGCTTGATGTTGAGCAGGTCCTGGTACTCCTGCAGGTGGCGGGCCATCTGGTCCTTAAGGTTCTGCCCTTCTTCCTCCAGTCGGGCCAGTGCCTCCTGGTAACTGGCCGCCTCCCGAGCGTGGCGCTCCTCCAGTTCCCGCATCTGCCTCTCCAGGGACTCATTCTAGAGGGGGTCGGGGGCCCTGCCGGTCGGTCCGGGCACGGATGCGCAGTCCCGCAACTTTCGACTGCTAAGGACCATCGCCCAGGAGGTCTCACGCCCCGCACTCCGCCCTGGTCACTTCCCAGAGTCGCCCCCCCAAGCCCCGCCCCTAACCAGGCACAACCCCAGAGTAAGCCACGCCCCTCGCCAGGCCCCGCCTCTACCAAGCACTGCCCCAACCAGACCCCATCCCTGAACAAACCACGCCCCAGGTTCCGCCCCAAACAAACCACTCCCACGCAGGCCCCGCCCAAATCCCCGCCCCTCTCCAGGCTCCGCCCCAGACCAAGCCCCGCCCCCGCAGCTTCCGCGCAGGCTTCTTTCCCGCGGGCCCTGCAAGCCCAGACCCTGCCGACCTCGCTCCCCCCAACCCCTCAACCCCGCACCATGCCACGCAAGGACTCCAGGTCACAAGTGGCGGCTTGCAGCTGGCGCCGGTACTCATTGGCCTCCTGCTTGGCCTGGCGGAGCAGCTCAGCGTTGCGGGCGGCGGCATCAGTCAGATCTGCAAACTGGGTGAGAGACAGCCCTAAGCCGAGGGCGGGTTGTGGCTGCACCAGGACACCCGTGGAACGCCCGGGCCCCCTGGAAAGGTGCGGCCTCTGGAAAGCCAGGGGACACCCGTAGGAGCCCGGTGTGGCTGCCAGGTCACTCGCAGAACGTTGACCCGATTACCCGTGGCAGGGAAAGAAGCTGCAGGCACTCACTGGAGCTGGCCAGGGCGTGAATGAAGAGAGAATGAACGGGCCAGAGCGATAGTGCAGCAGGCAGGGTGTTTGCCTTGCACGGGGCCAACCTGGGTTCGATCCCCCCTCCCCCCCATAAGATCCCCAGATAAGCAAACAAAAAAGAATGAACAGTGAAGGCCGCAGAGTCCTCTGTGCTCCAGCTCCATCCACTGAAGCCTGAAGCCTGATGTCCGTACAGTGGGGCTGGCCCTCTCCCTTAGGGTCCCCCAGACTCGAACTCTCACTAGCTTCCACACTGCAGGTATAGGGGGCAGCTGTAGGCCCTCAGCAGACGCTGGACAGCCCCTCCTCTCATGTCCTGCCCAGCCCCGAGGCCCCTCCTAGGCTAGCTTCCCGGCCCCCACACTGCCCTGCGGGGTTCTCTGTGGATACCACATGTAGCTGCACATCTCAGCTCCCTAACCAGGCCCAACTCTGTGTTCAGGGTGCTGCCTGGCGCATGGTAGCTACCCCAGACCCCAGGACACAGATGACAGAGCCACGTGCAGGCTCCCCAGGGAGGTGGCTTTACCACTTCGGAGCTGTGTGACTTTGGGTAAATTAGTTAGCCTCTCTGGACTTCAGTTCTCTCGCCTATGAACGAACAGACCTTAGTGAAATGAGCCATGACACACCATGATGGAGGTTAACGAAAAGAACAGAAACAACTACAATAGTAAGTACTTATTTTTTTTTCTTTTTGGGTCACACCCAGTGATGCTCAGGGGTCACTCCTGGCTCTGCAGGAATTACCCCTGACTGTGCTCAGGGGACCATATGGGATGCTGGGAATCGAACCTGGGTTGGCCGCGTGCAAGGCAAACGCCCTACCCGCTGTGCTATCACTCCAGCCCCAATAGTAAGTATTTATTGAGAGACATAATGCCTGAGCAAATTGGCCCACCCACTTCTCTGGAGAAGGTCAATTCCCAGAGATAATCCTTTTCTAGCTTCCTCCCCACTCCTTCCTGGCTGCTCTTATTTAGACCCAGGAGGGCTGCCTGGAAGAGGCAGAATGGCACGTCATTATGGCTACCTTGGACCTATACCACTCCTCCGCCTCGTGCATGTTGCTGGACGCCACTGCCTCATACTGCATGCGGATGTCTCTCAGGGCTGCCGTGAGGTCTGGCTTGGCCACATCCAGCTCCACATGCACCTCCTGCCGCGCCAGCTGCTCCTGGAGCTCCCGCACCTCCTAGCCAGGATGGAGCAAAGGGAGCAGGGATCAGTGCCCACAGCATGGCGCCCTCCTCCCTCCCACCTGCCCTCGGGCACAGGTGTTGGTTCAGGAAGTGGAGGAAGTGGCCTGGGTCAGGCGAGGGGAGCAGGGAGTGGTTCGGGGAGTCACACTCGCCTCCTCCCAGCCCGGGCAGGCAGAAACACTGACAGGGGAGGAGGGCCCGTCCCGGTGGGGATTCTGAAAATCCAGAATCTGAGGCCAGACTCAAAGGGATTTAGCTGTTGTTTGGGGGCCATACCCGGCAGTACTGGCTTCATGCTCAGGGATTGCTCCTGGTGGTGCTTAGGGGACCCAGTGTGGTATCAGGGATCAAGCCAAGTTTGATCGTGGACAAGGCAAGCGCCTAACCCCTGTGCTATCTCTCCAGCCCTCTCTGGGATTTGTGTGTGTGTGTGTGTGTGTGTGTGTGTGTGTGTGTGTGTGTGTTAGGGCCATACCTGGCAGACTCAGGGCTAACTCCTGGCTCTGTGCTCAGGGATCATTCCTGGAGGGCACAGGGGAGCATATGAGATGGCAGCGATTTAACCCAGGTGGGCTGCATGCAAGGCAAGAGCCCTACCACTGTCCTAGCATCCTATCCCTCTGTGGGATATTTTTTTTTCTTTTTGTGTCACACTGGCAATGCTCAGGGATTACTCCTGGCTCTGCACTCAGGAATTTCTCCTTGTGGTCTTGGGTGATCTTATGGGATGCTGGAGATCGAATCTGGGTCACTCACATCAAGGCAAACACCCTTCCTGCTATACTATAGCTTTGGCTCCTCTGTGGGATATAAATATATATATATACATATATGTATATTGCTTTTTGGGTCACACCCGGCAATGCATAGGGGTTACTCTTGGCTCTGCACTCCGGAATTACCCCTGGCAGTGCTCAGGGGACCATATGGGATGCTGGGAATCGAATCTGGGTTGGTCGCGTACAAGGCAAACACCCTACCCACTGTGCTATCTCTCCGGCCCCTCTGTGGGATATTTTTAAGGAATGAAGACAGGTGGCAGGGACAGAGTCAGGCTGGGGTGTGGCCTCAGCAAGTCCCTTCACCTCTCCAGGCAGGATCCCTACCCCACAGGGCAGGGTGTATGGCGGGAAGCTTGGCAACCATCCCCCCACCCCTGGTTCTCAGCCAGAGGAAGTGTGCATCTGTGCACTTTACAGGAGAGGGGGATGCTCTCTTGTCTGTCTCCCTCTCAGCCTCTGCTCCCCCACTTCTCCCTCTCTGAGCACCGCGGCCTCCCTCTCTCTCAGTTCCAGCCTCTGTCCTTGCCTCACCTCCTCGTGAATCTTCCTCAGGAACCGCATCTCCTCCTCGAGAGACTCCAGCTTCCGCTCCAGGTCCAGCCGGGCCAGTGTGGCTTCGTCTGCCTCCTGAGCAGGGGGGAGCGGGGGTCTGCTGTGACCCCAGATTGCCTCCTCCACTCCCAGCCTTGCCTGACCCTCTTCTAGGACGGAGGGAACAGCGCTGGGCCCAGGAGGGGGCTTGCGGGAACTGAGTGTGGCTGGGCTGCAGCACCCCCTTCCCCGCCTTGTACCCCCTGACCTGTCGATAGGCCGCCAGGTTGTTCTCAGCCTCCAGCCTCAGGTTGGTTTCATCTTGGAGCCTGGGGTGGGAGGACACATTCCTGGGTCCAGGTTCTTCTGACGACTCTTGGATCCCTGACTCAGTTTCCCTGGAAGTGGCTGAGAAACAGCCCTAACCGGGGCCAGGGGAGTGGCAGGAGGCTTAGAGGGGTCGTGAGCTGAGGGACTCTTTGCTGTAGCTCCCTGCTAAGGTGCCTTGTTGGGGGGGCTGCTGTGCCCACTGTTGAACGCACAGCCCCCCCCAACCCCGAGTGCCTCTGCGTGTGCACATCCCCTAAGTGCCACCCCTCCTGTCCCTGACCTGCTCTCTCCATTGCTCACACACACAGACAACACATGTGTGCCCTCCATGCTGCCCGCTTCAAAGTACTGCACCCTGGGGGTCTTCGACCTTATGGGCTTCATTAATATTGCCACCGCTCACCCATGCTTGGAGCAGGCCTGCCCACTCTTCCCTCCCACCCTTCCTTGATCTGCTCTTCTCCCCCGTTCTCCTCGTTATCCAACACAGTGAGTAACCTGCCCAGTGCCCAAGGTCCTGCAGCAGATGAAATGCATGGATCCGGGTCCCTGCTGTTATCTTGGGGGACAAGGACAGCTCGCCGTGGGATCAGGGGGACAAGGACAGCTCGCTGTGGGATCAGGGGGACAGGGACAGCTCGCCATGGGATCGGGGGACAGGGACAGCTCGCTGTGAGATCGGGGGAACAGGGACAGCTCGCCATGGGACCAGGGGGACAGGGGATCAGGGGTACAGGGACAGCTCGCCGTGGGATCAGGGGGACAGGGGGATCAGGGGTACAGGGACAGCTCGCCATGGGATCAGGGTGACAGGGGATCAGGGGTACAGGGACAGCTCGCCGTGGGATCAGGGGGACAGGGGATCAGGGGTACAGGGACAGCTCGCCGTGGGATCAGGGGAGCACAGCCACCACAGACCCTCTGGTCTGCAGGCCCTCCCCCGTGGGAGCCGAGTCTCCCCGTCCCCCGCACTCGCTCCTCACTTCTGTCTCAGGGTGCCCAGGTCCTGTGCCAGGTTGTCCCTCTCCACCTCCAGCCGGGCGCTGTGGGCACTGAGTTGGTCCAGCTGCAGCCGCAGCTCCCGCAGCTCCGCCTGGTAGACGTCGGCCAGCTTGGTGGGCTCGGCGGCGCGCAGCTGGTTCAGCTGGGCAGCCAGCGCCTTGTTCTGCTGCTCGAGGAAGCGCACCTTCTCGATGTAGCTGGCGAAGCGGTCGTTGAGCTCCATCATCTCGGCCCGCTCGCTGGCCCGTGTCTCCTTGAAGCCGGCATTGAGTGCTCCGGCCAGGGAGAAATCCACTCGGGCCGGGAGCGGAGGCGGCATTCGAGCCGAGGAGTGGCGGGTGCCGGGCCCCGAGTGCCGGCTGGGGTGCAGGCCCCCCAGGGCCATCTCCGAAGAGGAGAGGAAAGAGCCAAAGGAGCGGCGAGCAACGGAGGTGACCCGTCTCCGCTCCATCCCTGCCCAGCTCCGCTCCCTGCCCGGCTGGGAGCTCTTTATGGGGGAGAGGGCCAGCCGGGCACCACCCAGGCTGCCCCTGGCAACGCCCGCCCTGGCAGAACTGAAGCGAGAGGACAGTGCTTCTCAGACTGGCCCCAGGCCCCTCCCAGAGACAGGATGTCCCGGGCCCGGCAAAGAAGGAGGTGCTGGGGGTCGCACCCAGGGTCAGAGACTGGGCCTCAGGGCCCTGCCTCCAAGTGTGGTCAAGATCAGGTCACATCAGGTGATCCCGCCTGTTCTCCAACTCTGACAACCAATGTGGCCCTTTGCTCATTTGGTTGCACTCATCCTTCTAGAGCCTTCCAGAGGCTGGGATGGACCAAGAGAAGCCTGTCTCGTGGCTGAGGAACTGCCTGTGCCAACTTCCGACTGAGCCCCGTCCCCGAGACGCCGACCACTCCCCTCTGAAGACAGGTCTCAGCCTCCTGCTCTCTCCCCAGCCCCTGACTCCTGCCTGGAGCCCCACCGCCTGGCTCAGTCTTTCCCAAAGTGGGTGCTAAAGGCCCTGGGAGGGGGTGCTGGAACCACCCAGGGGAGCACTTTCTGGTTGCTTTAAGAAGGAGAAGTCAGGGCCAGGGAGTGAGGACAGTGGGGAGGGCACTTGCCTTGCGTGAGGCTGACCCTGGCTTAATCCCCAGCACCACCAAGAGTGATCCCTGAGAGGGCTGGAGCGATAGCACAGCGGGGAGGGCGTTGGTTCGATCCCCAGCATCCCATGTGGTCCCTGAGCACCTCCAGGAGTAATTCCTGAGTGCAGAGGCAGGAGTAACCTCTGAACATTGCTCGGTGTGACCCCCCCAAAAAGCAAAAAACAACAAAACAAAAAAAAAGAGTGATCCCTAAGCAAAGTCAGGAGTAAGCCCTGAGCACCGCCAGCCATGTGTGGTCTGACAGTAAAAGCAAATTAAAAAGGGTGGGGGGATTCTGATTTATTTTTTCTTCTCTGAAAATTGCAAGCCCCCCCCCCGCCGCTGTCCTCTGTCCCTGACTTCTTCTTAAAGCCCCCAGCCCCGCCGGCCTGAGCCTTCTGTCTGGTGGAGGAATGTGGGCAGGAAGTGCCAGGCCTCTGCCTGGGCCCCTCGTGGTCAGCAGCCCGGTCCCCCCCCCCCGCCACCCCAGGGCTTCCCCTCCTGGGCCCCTCCCTGAGCCCAGGCCATGACAGCACCACAAAGCATTATGAATGAGTGGCAGCCCTGGCGCCCATCTGTGTTGCTGTGACACCCTGTTTCCCCGGATGCCCTTACGGCGCTCTCACCCCGAGATTCACCTCCTCCGAGTTCCCGCACGGCAGAAAAGCCATGGCGACGGGGTGGGGGCCGGTGGAGAGCCGGGGCTGGAGTCCTATGGCCTTGAGCCCCCAGAACTATCCAGCCCTTCTGCTCTGGCCTTGCTCGGACCCCTCAGCCACTGTGTCCTTGGACTTGTGGGAGCCCCCCCCCTCCCCGCCCTCCACCCTCCGCCCCGGCCTTGCTGGGGCCTGGATCCCTCTGCCCAGGCCTCCTGAATGTGGCCTTGTTCTCCCGCCCCCGAGGCGCACTCCCTCATGCTGGGCTATTTTTACCCAGAGATGTCAGGCTCTTGGGCGGGGTACAGTCCAGGACCCCAACTCAAAGAGCTTCTCGGAAAACATCTGAGGGGTGTGCTGGAGAGCAGTGGGAGGGCAGGCTCTGTGCCCACCCCAGCCATTGTGTGTGTGCCAAGGTGAGTCACTGAGTGGGCACGAGGGAAGGGCTGGCCTGGCCAGCCCAGCCGTGCCAATCTGTAGCTCTCAGTCAAGGCCCGATGCTCTCCATTCTCAGAGCCAGCCCAAACCCAGGCCCCTTCTGGGAAGCACCCTGTACCCCATCCTCCTGCCTGGACAGTGCCCCGGACTCCACTCTCCTGTCTGGGCAGCGCCCTGTACCCCACTCTCCTGTCCGGGCAGCACCCTGTACCCCACTCTCCTGTCTGGGCAGCGCCCTGTACCCCACTCTTCTGTCTGGGCATCGCCCCGTACCCCACTCTCCTGTCTGGGCTCCGGGCAGCGCCCTGTACCCCACTCTCCAGTCTGGGCTCCGGGCAGCGCCCCGTACCCCACTCTCCTGTCTGGGCAGCGCCCCGTACCCCACTCTCCTGTCCGGGCAGCGCCCTGTACCCCACTCTCCTGTCTGGGCAGCGCCCTGTACCCCACTCTCCTGTCTGGGCAGTGCCCTGTACCCCACTCTCCTGTCTGGGCTCCGGGCAGCGCCCTGTACCCCACTCTCCTGTCTGGGCAGCGCCCCGTACCCCACTCTCCTGTCTGGGCAGCGCCCCGTACCCCACTCTCCTGTCTGGGCAGCGCCCCGTACCCCACTCTCCTGTCTGGGCAGCGCCCCGTACCCCACTCTCCTGTCTGGGCAGCGCCCCGTACCCCACTCTCCTGTCTGGGCAGCGCCCCGTACCCCACTCTCCTGTCTGGGCAGCGCCCCGTACCCCACTCTCCTGTCTGGGCAGCGCCCCGTACCCCACTCTCCTGTCTGGGCAGCGCCCCGTACCCCACTCTCCTGTCTGGGCAGCGCCCCGTACCCCACTCTCCTGTCTGGGCAGCGCCCCGTACCCCACTCTCCTGTCTGGGCAGCGCCCCGTACCCCACTCTCCTGTCTGGGCAGCGCCCCGTACCCCACTCTCCTGTCTGGGCAGCACCCTGTACCCCACTCTCCTGTCCGGGCAGCGCCCCGTACCCCACTCTCCTGTCTGGGCAGCACCCTGTACCCCACTCTCCTGTCCGGGCAGCGCCCCGTACCCCAGGTTCTGCACCCATCCTGGGTGAAGGCCTCTCACTTGGGCCTACCCTGGACGGCCTGGCGTCCAGCACAGAGAGTAGGAGACGGTCCTTCATCATCAGCTGCGTCTGACTCCAGGTTGAGCAGAATAGTGCGGGGAAGGCGGCGGCGCCTGTGACTTGTCCTGCTGTGGGAGGGGGCGCTCCGGGAAGAGAGGCCGAGGGCCCCGCCCCCTCCCCTGTCTGTGGGGGCTGCCTCCTCACCCTCCGCATGCCATCAGATGGGGTTAGCAGGAGCCGGATGGGAGTAGGGACCTGGTCTTATTTCCAGTGACAGGTGGAGGCTGCAGCCTGTACCCCTTGGCCCCTTCTGGGCCCCCCCTGGGCCTGGGCGCCCTTGCTCTGTGTTCACCCAGGCCCCCTGCCCACACCTGGCGCTTCACTGTCCCAGGAAGGCCGCCTGGAGTCCCAGAGAGGTCTGCAGACTTGTCGTGGTGAAAGGAACTTCTCCGATTTTTTTTTTTGCTTTTTGGGTCACACCTGGCGATGCATAGGGGTTACTCTTGGCTCTGCACTCAGGAATTACCCCTGGCCGTGCTCAGGGGACCATATGGGATGCTGGGATTTGAACCCGGGTCGGCCGCGTGCAAGGCAAACGCCCTACCCGCTGTGCTATCTCTCCAGCCCCCCGATTCTTTTTTTTTTTTTTTTTTTTTTTTATTGCTCAAACAGAGAAGCAAAACCAAAGTATCTAATCAGCCATAACTCTGCCACCTGGAGATGAACACCACCAGGTTTTTTTTTTCTATACACATAAATCCTTTTCCTCTTTCAAGTGGGCTTATGCTGTACAAATTATTTTGTAATTTGCTTTTCCCCGCCTCCCTGCTTGACAATATGTTGGGAGCATCTTTCCATATCAATAAATATTTATCTAAATCATCATCTTCACAGCCGAGTGGTTTTCCATTCTATGGGTTAATTTAGCCGAGCCTTAAGGCTGCTTACTCACATTCCTTGTTCTCTCTCTCTCTCTCTCTCTCTCTCTCTCTCTCTCTCTCTCTCTCTCTCTCTCTCTCTCTCTCTCTCTCTCTCCTCTCTCCCCCCTCTATGTCTCTCTCCCCCCCTCCTCTCCATCCTCTCTCCTCTCTCTCCTTTCTCTCTCCTCTCCCTCCCCCCCCTCCCTCTTCTCTCTCCAATTCACACCTGCCCAGCAGATGAACACGCTCCTGGCCTCCAGCTCCTGCTGCTTCCCCAGCTAAGGAAGCCCCGACTCCAGGACCAAGAGCTAAGAGCTCATCGGAGAGCGCAGCCCAGGCCCTCTGCAGCAGGCCTCAGGTCAGCCTCGTCTTGCCTGCCTCTGAGGGGGTCCCAAGCTGGCCCACCTGGGCCCTGCCAGGATGCACTCCAGCCCTAGGCACACGTGCCTCCTGGGAGCACCGGCACCACGCCTGGACTTCAGCCCGTAGGCAAGGTACCTTGTCCTTTCCACGCTGGCCAGCCTCTCATTCAAGCCCCGTGGCCGCCACTGGGCTGTGTCCCGGCGACTCTTCTCTGTCCCAGCAGGGGCAGGTGGGCTGAGGGGACACAGGGGACGTTCACCTGCGTCCTTTGGAGGCTCCAAGGCCCAGCCCAGAGGCCACTAGGTGGCAGTGCTGAGCTGCCCAGGTGCCCAGTTTCCAGGCCAAGAGGGAGGGTGTCTGGTGTTTCCAGGAGGCTTCCTAAAACCCGGCTGCTGTCACCCCATTATTCTTGGGGTTGTCTCTGCTCTGACTGCTCTCAGAAGAGAGTTAGACTGTGGCTGCTCATAGCATTGCAATCTTTTTGTTTTGTTTTGGGGGCCCAAACCGGCAATGCTCAGGGCTTACTCCTTGGCAGTGCTCAGGGGACCATGTGGGATGCCGGGGATAGAACCTGGGTTGGCCGCGTGCAAGGCAAACGCCCTGCCCGCTGTGCTATTGCTCCGGCCCAGCATTGCGACCTCAGGCAACTTCCAGAAAGGTCCGTCTCCATTTCCACCACTGCAAAAGAAGTCCTGGCTTCCCCACATAGTCAGTGCAGACAGACCCTCAGGTGTGGCCATGCCACCTCTGGGGGCGGCGTGGCGGGTGGGAGTGGGGGCCCACCCCTTCCGGGTGTGCTGATGCTCATCCCCAGGCTCCCGGGGTGACGTCTCACCCTCCCTCCAGACCCTCCTGGATCTCCCTTTGCTTCAAACCGTGTAGCAGAAGACAACTGTCTGGGAAGCAGGCCCACCCACCCAAGGGGGCAGCACACTCCTGGGAACCCCGGTGGGGGGGGAGGAGGCGGGGAAGAGAGGCAGGGCCCAGGGGCTGCCAGGGAGGTGTGGCGGGGACTCCGTCCCTTGGCGGGGCGTGGGGAGGCCCAGAGGAGCAAGCCCGGTTTCCCCCTTGAAAATACTGCCGAGGCAGGGCAGGGGTCACCCCTCTGTATGAAGGCACCCAGCTTCTGGATCTGAACCTGGTTCTCTGAGTGTATCCAGCGGGGGGTCTCTGGGGAGGCGGGGTAACGGGGCAAGTACCTCAGACTCCCAGAAGCCGGGCGCAGAGAGCAGAGGGCAGCCTCAGCGTGACCGTCTGCAGGCCGGGAGAGCACTGGGATCCTCTGGCTCTTCCTGGAAGCGCAGTCCCACCCCTGCCACCTACCCCTGGTGCGCCGAGGTCAGCGGGGTCCTCCGCCCTGGCCCCCTCCCCGTTAAGCCGGGGTCATAGCCGGACAGCATGCGGTGACACCGAGGCCTGACCCGTGTGGTGGGGGGCAGGAGCCCCGCAGGTGCTCAGCTTACCCGAGGTCTTGGTCCATGTCAGGGTCGCCCCATGGAGCCACCAATGTTTGCTGAGCTGACAGCCGGCTGCCGTCACCCCCGCCAGGGGTGCCTCTTCCACGGCCACCTTGCTCGCCCCCCCCGCCCTCCTTGGCCGGCCCGTGGCCCTGCCTGCTGCCTCTGAACCTACGGACGAGCTGATTAAGGTGATGACATAGGGGTGGGTCCCGGGAAAGGGGGGCTACCCAGGTCCAACCCACCCAGAGAGGCCCGGAGGCCAGGGCACCATGCTGGTGGGGGGTGCAGAGGTGAGGTGGGGAGTGCTTCTGCGCGGAAACCTCATTAAGACTAATTGGAGAGGAGGGTCCCCGGCATGGAGCCGAGAATGCCCTGCTCGCTTCAAAGAGAAGCAGCACAGTGGAGGTGGGGGGCAGCGGTGTGGGTCCCAGGTGCCAGCTCCCAGCCACCCCCAGGGCTATGCTGCCCAGGAGGGTCAGTGAGTCAGTGCTAGTCCTGTGTCTGCTACCCAGGTAGAGGGAAGACCCCCCCACGCCCCCCCCCAAAAAAAAGCGAGGCTTCATTTGAAATCAGGGACATTGTTGACATAATCCTGGCGATGTGCTAAATACCTTTAATATGTTTGCTTTCAGAAGCAAGTTAGACAGACTTCTGTAATTTTATTTGCATGATTAATTTATTTAGTCAGCCTCGTCTTCCAGAGAGAGAAGGGGGGGCCTGGGACAAACAGCCACGGTCCCGGGGAGGGAAATACGGGTTTGTGGATTTTCTTTTGTTTTGTGTTTGATGGTGCCGGGGACCCCCTCACGCAGTCCAGTGCTCGCTTGACGGTGGAGCCCCAAGTGCAGAGTGGGGACGGGATGGAGGGGGCTCTGGGGCCCAGCTGAGGACGGCACTGGGTTTGAGATGGTTGGTTGGCCCTGCAGCCTTACCCAGGAACTGGGAACCACTAAGGCATTCTCCCCAAGGCCCCCCTAGGGCGGGCAGAGGCTGCTGGGGGGGGGGAATACTGACTGGGCCCAGAAGTTTCCCGGGGAGGGCCAGAGTGGTAGTACAATGGGCAGGGTGCTTGCCTTGCATATGGCCCACCCGGTTGGATTCCTGGCACCCCATATGGTCCCCTGAGCACTACCGGGAGTGATCCCTGAGTGCAGAGCCAGGACTAAGCCCTGAGCACAACCAGATGTGCCCCTTCCCCCAAAAAAAAAGTTCCTGAAGGGGGAGGTGTGAAGGGGGAGGTGTTACCACCTCAGTAGACGTGCAGAAACAGACACCAAGTCGGACAGGGTTTATTCATCGTTAGAGTAAAAAAAATATTTCTAGATCTACATGCATAGATATGTAGCTATGGGTCTAGCAGGGAAAAAAAGCGTTAACAGCGCGTAGAGCTAGAAGCTAGCATTAGGGAGGAAATTCCCTTTTTTAAATTCCCTTTTGTAGATACACTGAGACCCCTGCTCAGGAAAAGCAGGGTGACGGGGGCTGGAGAGTCCAGGGGTAAGGTGCTAGGTGCCACCTGTGGTCCCCGCATGGCCGGGGGTCACTCCTGAGCGCAGAGCAGGCCTGGATCGTGGAGGCTTCCAGGCTCCCTCCCCTGCCCAGTGCTCGGGGTTGTAGGAGCCGCAGGCGGGTTTGCCCTGCACCTGTGCGAGCCTGGCTTCAGCCCAGCCTTGCAAGAGGTGGTTTCCTTTCCTTTCTTTCTTTTTTTTTTTTTTGAGGGTGCTCAGGGATTACTCCTGGTGGAGCTGAGGGACTATCTGGGGTGCTGGGGATTAAACCAGGGTCTGCTGCCTGCAGGGCAAGCCCCTTACCCACCTCTCCGGGTCTCTTTTTTGTTTTGGGGCCACACCCAACTGTGCTCAGGGGACCGTGTGGTGCCAGGGTGCGACCCCAGGCCCCTGCGTGTGACACTTGTGTCCCAGAGGAGCCCAAGCCGCTCCTTTCTCAGGAACCAGGAAGAGCCAAATGGGGGCTCCCCGCCGCCCCCCGCCCAGGGCTGCAGAGCTCTGTTAGACTGGGGGTGGGGCGGGGCCGAGGGCTGGTGTGAAACAGCTCCCCACGTGAGCCCCCACAAGCATATATACAGGCGGAGAAGCGAGTGGGCCGGGGGTCTGGCAGGCAGGGAGAAGCAGAGGACTGGCGAAGAGGCGGGAGGAGACGCAGCTGGCTCCGAGTGAGGAAGCAGAAGGGGCGACCGGCCCAGGGTGCAGCCCTCAGGGCCCCTCGGAGATGTGGCTCCCGGCCGCCGGGCGCACCCAGGCCCCCTCAGTTCCTCCTGGGTCCTCCGGGCGCAGCGGGGACTGCAGTGGGGCTGGGCTGGCCAGTTTGAAGGAGGAAGGAGAGAGTGAGGCCCCAGCCCCGGCACCACCGTCTCCCATCTCTCAGCTGCGTCCCTGAAATCAGGCTGGGAAGTACCCGGACACCCCCGCCCCGGGCCTCCCTCCTCTTTCCCGCCTGCCCTGGCAGCTCAGACCGTCCCTGTCCCCGGTGCCAGTCACCTGGGGCAGCAGAAGGTCCAGTGGCTTCTTCAGGGTGCTGCTGGGGAGACGGGCGATGCGGCTGTGGCGCCGGGCGACCCCCAGGGATCGGGAGACTGAGGCGCTGTGGGAGGGGAGGTGGAGGGTCGTCACGGGCAGGCGGCTGGGCCGGGGGAGCGGGAGGGGGCCCGGGCAGCAGTGCCAAGAGGGCTGGGGTGGGGCACCCCGGACTGCCCAGTGAGCCCTAAACATCTCCCTCCTAGGGGAGGCCCGTGGCCTTTAACCTAGCACGGAAGGGTCCCCCCTCCCCTTCAGTCTGATCTCGGGTCGCAAGCGTCAAGCAGAGGCAGATGCCAGATGTAACCCCCCCACTTCTTTTTTTTGTCTGTTTTTGTTTTTGGGTCACACCCGGCGATGCTCAGGGGTTACTCCTGGCTCTGCACTCAGGAATCACTCAGGGGACCATAGGGGTGCCGGGGACGGAACCCAGGTCAGTCATGCGTAAGGCAAGCGCCTTACCTGTTGTACTATCATTCTGGCCCAGGATCCCCCAACCCTGACACCACGGGTTGCAGAGATGCAAGACCCTCATTTTCACCTGCCCAACCTCACCTCACAATCCGCCTCTTCTTGCGGGCTGAAGACCCGGGGAAGGAAGACGCGGGCTTGGCGCCCTTCATGGTGAACACGGGCAAGGGGCCGCTGGGGAGGGGGAGGGGGAGGAATAGGTCAGCGGGCAGCAGGCCCTCGCTCGGGCCAGGGAGGACCTCAGGTTTCCTTCTCCGGAGGAGGTTCCTGACAGCCAAGGGTCAGCAAGGCTCCCGGAGAATGTGCACACGTGTTTCTGGCCCGTGCAGACCGCTACACGCCTTCGCTGGCCAGCTCCCCTCCCAGTGGTCCCTGAGTGCAGTGAGGGGGACCCGGGGCTTCCTCCCTGGTTCTCTCTTGTCCTCTGGACCCTGGGCTGCCCTGACCCCAGGCGAGGCCCCTCCCCAACACTGGGGCTGCAGGCGGGGCCAAGAGCTCAGCTTCTCCCTGAGAAAGGGCTCCCCCCCTCCCTTGGTGAGGAACTTATTCATAGTCAGAGAATTCTGGGGTAGAGGGTAAAAATCTGGGGGTGGGAGTGGCAGAAACGGGCATTTCTTAGTGCGACTGGCAGTGTGAGCCAGGGCTGCAGAGGGTGGATGGCCGGGCTGGGGTCCTGCCGAGGCCAGGGCGTCTGCGTGGAAGCTGGATTCTGCCTCCCAGGCCGGGGGAAGGAGGCTGATCCAACCAGTGGGGCGACAGCGGAGCCTGGCTCCAAGAGCTGGGGCGCCCTCCCCTCGCCCCCCGCCCCGGGACGGCTGGAAGGGAGACCCACCTGCGGATGAAGGACAGGTCCTGGCGGCCGTGCTGCTCCCAGCCCGGGCAGACGGGGAAGCCCGGCGCGGAGGGCGGCTCGTCGGACAGGTCAAAGGTGGCGTTGAGGTCCCGGGCGGGCAGCGCCAGCGGGGTGGAGCAGTTCTGCAGAGCGGAGGGGCCCAGGGGCACCCGGCTTTTGATGACGGTGGCTGGGCAGACACGGGGGGAGCGGCAGGGGGAGGAGGCCTGGCCCCCCTGGGGGGCCGGGGAGCCCGAGGGGGCCGGTGCCTCCGGCAGGGACCCCCTCCGCAGGCAGGGCAGGAAGGACTGGCGCTGCCGCTTGAGGCCCCGCTCCGGGCCGGGGGAGCTCTCGGCCCCCACGAGGCTCGGCCCCCTCCTCCTTTTCTTCTCCGTGGGCTGTGGGGGGCTGTGGCCGGGATTGTGGTGGGGGCCAGGTGGGACCCCCAGCGCCAGCTGCTTGGCCATGGTGCGGGTCACGGGGCCGGAGTATCCTGATGACTCTGAGCACAGAGGAGAGGGGCTGAGTAGAGAGCCCTGGGGGGCCGCAGCAGAGACGGGCAGGCACCCATAGCGGGGGGGTGGGGGGAGCCCCAGGACCACCCTCACCAGCGACGGAGGGGGGACACTCACTGGTGTCCCGGCTCAGTTCCGAGGCCAGAGGGGACCCGCCGGCTGGGCCAGGCTTCCCGGAGGCCTCCGGGGGCCCTGGGTCCTCTTGCACCAGCCGCTGTAGGGTCTCAAACTCGGCCACCATGTCAGGGGTCAGGAGGTCGGCCGCCTGGAGCAGGGAGAACTGCCGCTGGGCCAGACGCAGCACCCTGAGGGCCAGCCTAGGAGAGAGGGCGGGCGGGGGCTCAGTGGGCGCTCTACCCTGCACCAGGCCCGGGACTCAGGGCCGGGGGGAGAGGGGAATCCCTGGACCCAGGGAATGCCCTCCCTTTGCACCATGTCCAGTGCTCAGAGCCAGGAGCACTCAGGGGCCATGGCCTGGTTCTCTCCTGCCCTGCCCCCGGGCGATGCCCCGCACTGCGCTCGGCACCCGGGAAGCAGGGACGGGGCCCTGCCGAGTGGCTGCAGACGCAGAAGGCTCGCGTCTCTCTGAGTCTGGGCCGTGTCTCAGGGGTCCCGCCCTGGAGCGGGAGCATTCACCAGAAGGATGAGGCAAGGCGACTTCCAAGAGCCAGACCCACACAGCTGGACACAAGGGTTAAGGCGCTTGCCTTGCACGTGCACGGGAGCCGCTTTGGTCCTTGGCACGGCCAGGGGTGAGCCCTAAGCACAGAGCCACCCCCCAGGACCCCCAAGAGTCAGGCTCCAAGTCATACTCCCGCTGTGATCCCGGGTGCTCCTGGAGCTTAGCCTCAGTTTCCACCTCCTCAGATTGGGGAGATGGAATGGGGAGGGGGGTTCCCTGCCTCAGAGGGTAGCTGGGGCGGGGTTGATGTGGCCACAGACACAGGAAGCCCTGTGGGGCCGGCCCTCCCCTTAGCTCACTCAGTCTCGGGTTCCGGCAAGCTGGAACTCTGCCGGTGAGGACAGAGAAGGAAGAAATCAGCCCTGCGGCTCCATCGGCTCCATCGGCCCCCAGAGTCCCAGACAAGCACCTGGGATGCGCTTTCCACTTAGTGGGCGAGTCTGTGTGTGCCTCAGGGGGCGTTAGCAAGGGAATTATGGGGGTAATGGGATTACCGATGTTGTAAAATTAGATTCTAATAAAGCAAAATTTATTTCTGTAAGGCACACCTTCAATGAAAGGGTGAAGGCAATTATCTTGGTGGGGATTATCATTTCCCCTCGGGCAGCAGCCCCTGCCCAGACGGCTGGCCGAGCCCCTCCCTCCCTCCCTCTCTCGGCCCTGGGGGGCTCGGGAAAGGCAAGTTCATTCCAGCCAGAGGCCTGGAGGCTGCAGGGAGGCAAAGCGGGGTGGAAAGGGGCAGGACAGAACTCATTCCCCACCTGTGCCCACCCTGCCGCCTGGGTCCCGGCGCCAGGAGGATGCTGGGGGGAGGGCACTGGCGTGGCAGCTGGAGGCCGGTCTGGGGCTGCCCCTCCCGCTAGGTGGCCCCGGGCAGATGCTTTGGTCCCCTCCAGCATCTGTCTCTAGCAGGAGCCTCTGAATGAGGTTTCAAGGAACCCATCAGAGGACATTTCGGCCGGCACGGCCCTGTTGGAGCTGTTCTACATATTAGACTCCAGCAGACTGCATTTGAAGAGACTTGGCAGCCGGAGGGGGGAGGGGAGGAGAAAAATAATAATCGGAAAAACCCTTGAACTGGAAAATCTAAGATTTACTCAGTTGGTCTCAGATTCTAAATTCAAAAGCCAGTGAGAAATTGTTTTCAGTTATCTGGTGGTTAGGGAGTTACTCCGAGCATGGGCTTGATCCAGAATATCCGGCCACCCCTCACTCGCGGGCCTCTGTCCCACTTTATTAGCACCTGGGCTCTAAGGAGTATTGGGAATCAGGGCTGCCATCCGGGGATCACAGCCAAGATTGAAGCGATGTGTCGGAGACACAGAACGAGGGACACCCCTGCAGCCTGTCTCCACGCAACAGGGGACACCAGGCAGAGACCCTGAGTCATCAGCAGGGCCCCATGATTATTTGGGGGGGTGGCAGGGCTGGCAGGGGACATCCCGCCAGGGCACCCCTTGGTCCCTCCAGCGCCCCGGGGAGCCGGCAGCGGGAGACAGATAATGAGCTGCTGATTATTCAGGCTGCAGCATTTTTGCTGAGTCGGGAACAGACACTCCCCAACAAGAAATAAAATTAAACAGGCCCTTCTGGCCGGAAGCTTTAAATACACTGCCTGGCGAGGAGCGTGCTGGGGAGGGCAGCGGAGGGCTGGCAGCCGCAAAGCTAAGTGGCAGGGGATTTATGTGCTGGGGGCCAAGGGGGGAGACACCTTGCCTGCACACAGCGGGGAACGGCCTCCCGGGGGCGCTGGTGGGCTGGGGGGGCTTGGGGCGGGGGAGGTGGGGGCCGTGTTAAATTTGCCTTAGAGAAGAGAGAGCCAGTCAGGGGGTGATGAAGACGCTCCGGGTCCTGACTGGGGAGGGCTAGCTCCTCCTCTGCCTGCCCCCCAACTTCTCTGGACTGTCAGTCCCCTCCTGCCCACAGCCCTGGCCCACACGGCGCTTGCCAACTGTCTTTGAGGCATGGGGGGAGGGGGGCTCTGCTTCCCCCCCCCCTGCTCAGGGCCAGTTACCCGGAGGGATAACCAGACAGTGACGGGCGAACAGCTGGGGAAACTGTCAAGTAAGTGAAGGGAGAAAGTGAAGGGAAAACAGGGGTGAAATGAGACGCCCCCCTTTCTTTTTCAGGGTCATGGGATGGGGGGGGCCTCCCCAAAGACTGGCCTCTTGCGTCACGCAAAACCAGAGCACTTGGGTGGGGAGTGTCCTCCTCCCAGGTGCCCCAAAGCCATTGGACCTACCCGGGGCCCCAGCGAAGAGCACAAAGGCACCTACTGTTTGGCGGGGTCTCTGCCCAGTGGCGGCGAGGACGGGTGGTCCGCAGGGGGCTGGGATGGCAGCGGCGGGACAGGGGACTGGGGTCCCGGGAAGGTGAAGGTCTGCTCTAGCCCCTGGGCTGAAGCCTAAGAGATGGGGAGTCACCAGGGGCCCCAGGACTTCCCTCCCTCCGGGTACATCACCCCAAAACACACCTCCTCAGGAGAAGCTGGGGCCCCCCTCCCTGCAGCCCACACCTGCTCCCTGAGGGGAGCGCTGTCTGGAGCTGAGGGACTCAGTATGAACCCCAAGTGCTCTCCCAGCTGGGCAGGGCTTTCTTTCCCCCCACACCCGGCAGACACCCACTCCAGTCCTACCTCCTCCTCCTTCTCTTCCTTTTCTTCCTCCTCCTCCTCGTCTCTCTCCGAAGCCTTCACCTCCACGCCTCCCTCCTCCTGGGCCTCCATGGCCTGGCTCTCCACTGGGAGAACTGGTCCTGGGTGGGACTGTGGGGTGCTGAGCCCCCTGGGAGAGCAGGGAGGCGAGGGGGTGCTGGAAGGGCAAAGGAGACATGGGGTTTGCGAGGTGGGCTGGGAGGAAGGGCGGGCGAGACCTCAGGGCCCTGCCAAGGATGTCCCCAGCAAGGGCAGTGGAGGGGCGTGGGGGGGTGGGGGGAGGTTCCTCTGGTTCGGGGCATGGCAGATACTGCCAACGGGGTGCCATGACTCTATTTTTTTGCTTTTTGGGTCATACCCGGCAATGCACAGGGGTTACTCCTGGTGGTGCTTGGGGGACTATGTAGGATGCTGGGAATCGAACCTGGGTTGGCCGTATGCAAGGCAAATGCCCTCCCCGCTGTGATATCGCTCCAGCCCCCCACCCCCTCGCCGGGTTCCATGACTCTTGCACAGTGGGAGGGGGTGGGCGGGACACCCCTGGCCTGAGGCGTCCCAGCCCTGGGGGAGCCCAGGCAGGTGGGGGCTCTACAGCCCAGGCCGGAAGGAAGGTGGGACTCACGGGTGCTGCAGAGGGTCCACTTTGGGGGACAGTGGAAGTGCTGGCTGGGAGGCAGGACCCCCGGCCTCGTACATGCGCAGCTTCTCCCGCAGGGCCGCCACCTGGAATGGAAGCAGCCCAGTGCCTTAGGGGCCCTGCTCACCCCGCAGTGCTCCTGCCCCGAGCCGGGCCCCTGGGCACACCCCACCCTCACCTCAGCCTGC
Source organism: Sorex araneus (assembly GCF_027595985.1). Lineage (NCBI taxonomy): Eukaryota > Metazoa > Chordata > Mammalia > Eulipotyphla > Soricidae > Sorex > Sorex araneus. The sequence continues at coordinate 221,548,260 of NC_073304.1, read as the reverse complement.
AGCTGCTGGCAGATGGTGGCGTACTGGCTGAAGTGGCAATCCAGGCTGATCACGTTGCTCTTCAGCTGGGGGAGAGATGGGGTCAGAGCCACGCCTGTGGCTGGCCAGTCCACGCCTGCCGCCTGCCTCGTGGGTGGGTTCCGGACTGGCCTTGGAGGTCAGAGGAACAGCCGGAGGCAGCAGCTGGGCCTGGAGCACAGACAGACAGAAGGAGCCCCAACCTGGACCTTGGACCCCTGACCGTGTGAAACCCCCCCACCCCGCCCTGGGTGGAGGCTTTGCAGCAGCAACAATGGGAACATCAGGACCTCCTGTGGCGAGGGGAGGTGGGTGACTGCTTTGATGATGTGTTTTAAGGGGGGGTGGGGAAGGGGGGGGAGGATTCTAGAAACAGGGTCCAGCTGCCAGGAGCAAGTCTTTGCTTGCTTGGGGGCCACGCTGGCTGTGGTTGGGGGACTCTTCCCGGCATGGGTGCTCGGGAGCTCCTTCCTTCAGTGCTGGGGATGGGACACTGGGTGCTAGAGGGCACTCCAGCCCTCGGAGCTGTCCCCCTGGGCCTCCTTCATGGGGGGAGGCGCCCCAGCACTGCTCAGGGGGTCCAGGGGCCACGCCTGTTGGCACTTGGCCAAATGGGCCAGATGGGCTGACGCTCGGCCCCGTGGGTGCTGGGTAGAGTGCCAGGCAGTGCCAGGGGTCAAACTCAGGGCCTTGAGCATTGCACAGTCTAGAAAGGATCACAGCTGGGACTGGCGCGATGGTCCAGTGGGGAGGGCGTTTGCCTCGCAAGCTGCCAACTTGCGTTGGATCCTGGGCATCCCATCTGGTCCCCTGAACAGCCCCAGGAGTAATTCCTGAGCGCAGGCACGGCCAAAACCAAAATTAATAAATAAATTACATAAAAACAAAAAGGACGATGGCCTCAAGTGATGACTGGTTCCGAGACGCTTCCTCGGTCGCCCTCGGGCTGAGACCAGACCCTCGCCAGGGTCTGCAGGGCGGCCCGTGGATGCCTCGCCTGCAGATGAGATTTCCGTCTTCCGGCTTGGTCCGGGGGGCCAGAGGCCACGAGGCTTCTCACCCGGCCTTGTCTGTGAAGGCCCCGAGCCCCGGGGAGCTAGGCGACCCAGCCGGTCCCCACCCCTGCCCTGCAGGCCCCGGAGCCTCTGGGGGGGGGGTGACACGCACCGAGAGCTTGATCTCCTTGGCACGGCTGGCATACTTGAGGGTGTTGTAGGTGTCCTCGAGGGTGAGGCTGGAGGGGCTGACGGCCGCGACCATCACGGTGCGGCAGTTGCCACCCAGGGAGTCCTTCAGCAGGCGCGTCAGCTTGCTGTCGCGGTAAGGCACGTGAGACTTGCGGCCCTGAGGGTGCAAGGGGTGTCCGTCAGCGGGGTCCCCCCAGGGCAGGGCCCCAGCAGCCTCCCCGGGCGGCCCCGGCGAGCCGGCCGCACCTTGGCGTCGGCCAGGGCGTTGAGCACGTTGATGAGGGCCAGCAGGGAGCGGTTGATGTTGGCCCCCTCCCGCAGCCGTTCCCCCTTGGCGTGGGTGCTGGACGCCCGCTCCGAGCCTGCCAGGTCCACCAGGCTCATCTTCGCCACCCGCAGGGCCTGGGTCAGGCTGGGCACCCGGTCCTGCTGCTTCACGAAGATCTGGGGGCAGAGGGCGAGGCTGAGGCACGGGCTGGGCCTCGGGGTGCTCCCCCCGCCCCGGCTCCCCTGTGGTCCCGCAGCCCCACCCCTCACCTGGAAGATAGCGTGGGAGCGGGAGGAGGCGGCGTTGGCGTCGGTGGGGTGCTGTGTGCGGTTCCGGTTCCCCCGGGTCAGCATTTCCAGCAGCTGCTCTGCTGAGGTTGGCTGCAGCCGGGGAAGGGCGCCGTGAGCCCCCGTCGGGATTGCACACCCTGAAAATAGGACCAATAGCCCCCGCCCCCACCCCCAACCGCCCCCCGTACCTGGTGGAAGGAAAGTCCTTGCACCACCACACCCTTGTCGGGGTCCTCCCGGATGGCGAGCGGCCCCTTGGGTTCCAGGAGGTCATGGATCTGCTCGTTGTACACCTGGGGAGAAAGGAGGCAGGAGAGGGAATGGGTGGGGCCCAGGGGCCAGGACCCCTCGAATGAGAAGAGCCCAGGCAGCCCCTCACGGGACCCCTGCCTGGCCCTGTCAGCCCTCGGGGTGGTAAGAGGGAGAGGTGGGCAGCCCAGGCAGGGGAGGGTGGGGACGGGACAGGCCCTACCTCCTGGTAGCTGATGAGCACCTCAAACTGCTTCTCCTCCTGGTGGGCCTCGAGGCGCCGGTACAGCTCCATGGTGGTCAGGTACATGATGCCGGGGTCCCCCTCCCTGCCCAGCATGGTGTGTGTCTTCCCAGCCCCCGTGGCCCCATAGGCAAACACTGCAGAGGACACAGGAGGAGGACGGGGGTGGCGGGAGGGCCTGGTGTCCTGGCTCAGGCTGCCTGTCCCAGCCACATCTACTCTGCACCGGGCTTCCCGACCCTGCTCAGGCCGGTGAGTTGGAGGGCACGGGAGCTTCTGCAGACAGGAGCTTGGGTCGAGGGCCCCCACCTCACTTCCGGGGGCTCCAGCCCGCATTTGTTGGGAGAACTCTGTGCTTTACGGTTGTTCCCCTGTCCACTCTCGCTCTGAGGGACCAGAACCAGGTATCTGCCTGGCAGTCAGATCCTGGGGCCCAGGTGGAGAACACAAGGGCCAGAGCACCCCGCAAAAGTGCCAAGCAGGGGCCAGAGAAGAGGTACAGCGGGCAGGGCGCTTGCAGACTGCCAACCCGGTTGGTTCCCCCACACCCCATACGGTCCCCCGAGCACCGCCAGGAGTGATTCCTGTGCGCAGAGCCAGCAATGAGCTCTGAGTAGGGTCGGGTGTGACCCTCCCCCCCCCAAAAAAAAAAAAACACAGCAGAGAGAGGGGCCCAGCTGGGATGGGGGTGGGGCGAGCGGCGCCTCACCTGAGCAGTTGAAGCCCTGCAGGAAGCAGTCGAGCAGGCCGAGGGTGGTGTGCTGGAACACGTCCTGCTGGCTGGCCGCCTCACCGAACACCCGGTCGAACACGAACGGCAGGTCCCTGCCCTTCTTCTTGGGGCCCTCATGGGAGCCGCCCCACTTGAGGCCCAGGAAACCCCCGTCGGGCTCCTCCGGGTCGAACACCAGCATGCGCTCGTCCACCACCTGCACGGCGGGCCGCCGCTGGCTCTCCAGCTCCCGCGGGGTGGGCGGCCGTACCCGCACCACCACCCGCACCGCACTGTCCTCCACGGCCAGCACCATGGCAGCGCCTGGATGGGGACAGGAAGAAGCCTTAGCGTCCCTCCTCCCGAGCACTGCATCGCCAAGGGCCGCGCTCTTTGCAGACGCCCGTCGGGGGGGGGGGGGGGCGTGCCCCCCAGGCCCCATAGATGGCACCGGGAAGGCCTCTGCTTTGCACACAGCCAACCCGGGTTTGATCCCCTGCTGCGCATATGGTCCAGCAGCGCCAGGAGCATCCCTGAGCACAGCTGGGTGTGGCCCGGGAATGTCTATCCCTGGGCATTCCACCACCGTGGCCGTCTGCTCGCTGGCCAGTACCACCCTCCACACGACTTCGGTCCCGTGGCTTCACGGCATGACGAACTAAGCATGAAGAGCTTATCAAAAAGAAAGTACCTCCTGGTCCACAAGAACACTCCTCATTGGTCTTTCTTTTTTGCTACTTTCCTTAGCTACCAGGCACTTAACTGATCCAATGAGCTTCAAAGAAGCTGAGCGGGGCCAGGGACTTGGCTCAAGTGGATGGGCACAAGCCCTGTCCTGGCTCCCCAGGTACTCGGGAGCACTGCCAAGTACGGCTCCCACAAACTAATCATCAACTCCGTTCCCAGCTAAGAGCTCCTTATGCACCCACCAAAAAAATACCCTTATTGGGTAGAATTAGTTTTGGTTTTCTTCCCTTTTTTTTTTCCTTTTTTTTGGTAGGGGAAGCCACAGCCAGCAGTGTTCAGGGCTTATTCCTGGCTCTGTGCTTAGAGATCACTCCTGGTGGACTCGGGGGACCATTTGGGACACTGGGGAACAAAGCCAGGTTGGCTGGCTACATGCAAGACAAGCACCCCACCCACTGTGCTATGTTCCAGCCCAGGACTTATTAGGGTTGTTTTTGTTTGTTTTTTTCCTTCAGGGGCCTTTGATGCTCAGAGGTTATTCCTGCTCCGCAATCAGGAATTACTCCTGACGGTGCTCAAAGGGCTATATGGAGTGCCAGGGATCAAACTCTGGTTGGCCACGTGCAAGGTAAATGCCCTGCCCACTGTACTATCGTTCTGGCCCCACTTACGGGCTTTTATGAGTATAAAATGATATGCTATAAACATTTAACATTTTCTTCTCCATATTGATGCCAAATATTTCTTTTTCTTTCTTTTTTTTTTTTTTTTTTGCTTTTTGGGTCACACCCGGCAATGCACAGTGGTTACTCCTGGCTCATGCACTCAGGAATTACTCCTGGCGATGCTCAGGGGACCATATGGGATGCTGGGAATCAAACCCGGGTCAGCCGACGCCCTACCCGCTGTGCTATTGCTCCAGCCCCAAATATTTTATATTTTGCCTATTGCACTTCCTAGATTTCCAAAGCAACACTAAATAATGAGGATGATGAGCATCTTGTTTTGTTCTTGATTTTATTTATTGGGGCTGGAGCGATAGCACAGCAGGTAGGGCGTTCACCTTGCACTTGGTCGACCCATGTTCGATTTCTCCACCCCTCTCGGAGAGCCCGGCAAGCTACCGAGAGTATCATGCCTGCATAGCAGAGCCTGGCAAGCTACCCGTGATGTATTCAATATGCCAAAAACAGTAACAATAAGTCTCACAATCAGATGTTACTGGTGCCCGCTCGAACAAATCGATGAGCAACGGGATGACAGTGACAGTTTATTTATTGGGGGTGAGGAAGGGGGGTCACACCCAGTGACACTCAGGGCTCACTCCTTTACTCTGTGTTCAGGGGTCACTTCTGTCAGTAGGGGGGGGATTATATGCAGTGCCAGGGGCTGAACCAGTTCTAGCTACACGCAAAGCAAGTGTCTTACCCCTCTACTAATTCTCTGGCTTCTTGTTACTTTTTCCCCCAGCCCCTTGCTTCTTGATTTTTTTAGGTAATTATGTGTTTTGCTCTTTAGAAACTATTATTTGGGGGGCTGGAGTGATAGTACAGTGGGTAGGGCACTTGCCTTGCATGCAGCTGACACAGATCCAATCCCGGCATCCCATATGATCCCTGAGCACCACCAGGAATAATTCCTGAGTGCAGAGCCAGGAGTAAGCTCTGAGCATCAACTAGGTGTGGCCCCAAAATGAAACAAAGAATTAGTTTTAGACACATAACCATTATTAATTTATATTTTTTTCTATTTTTATATTACATATTAGAAATATGTATGAGTTTCTCTAGTGTCCTTTCAGTGTCTCCTGATGTCTCTATGTATTTTTTTTCTTTTGTTTTGAGGTGATAAATTACTTTACATTATTCCTGGTATGAATTCTTTAGAAAAGAATCCCACCCTGGCCACAGTGAAGTTCTCAGTTTCTAAATGGTCAGATGTGTCAATTCTTTTCCCCATAGTTTTGATACTATTTTAAGAAGACAAGCTTCTTGGAGGCTGGAGCGATAGCATAGCGGGTAGGGTTCGATTCCCAGCATCCCATATGGTCCCCTGAGCACTGCCAGGAGTAATTACTGAGTGCATGAACCAGGAGTAACCCCTGTGCATTGCCGGGTATGACCCAAAAAGCAAAAAAAAAAAAAAAAAAAAAAAAGAAGACAAGGTCCTCTAAGGTAGCGAGTATTTTCCTTGTATTGCTGTCGAACCCTTGCATTGCTGTAGTCTGTTGCAAGTATTCCATAGCCTCTAGTTGGAGTGATAGGACAACAGTTTGGGCATTTGCCTAGCATGCAGTCAACCAGGTTCAATCCGCAGCATCCCACCAGGTGTGATTCCTGAGTGTGGAGTCAGGAGTAACCCCTGAGCATCGCCAGGTGTGGCCCCAAAACCAAACCAACCAGCCAACCAACCAACCAACCAAACAAACAAACAAAACCCCAAAAAGTCTTTTCTTTCCAAATAGTGGGAATTATCTCAAAAAGATTGTTAAAATTCCCTTCCAATTGGAAAGGTCACCTTTAATATAACTACATTCTCACCTGATCACAAGTTTCTGGATTCTCTGTTCTGTCCTACTGACAGGTCTGTTCCTTTTCCAGTAACTCAGCATTATGATCCCTTGGTTCTATATTATACCTCACTGCTGTTTTCTTGGCTATTCTTGGACATTTTGTCTTGCACATGATTGTGGAATTAGCTTACAAAGCTCTATGAAAAAAAAAATCCAGCTAAAGATTTTAATCCTGCGAAGATTAAATTTATAGATTAATTTGAGAATTTGCATCATTGCAATATCAAGTCTTCCCACCAAGGAACATAGCATCTCTTTTCATTATTCACAACTTTGGAATCTTCAGTAAAATTTTTATAGTTTCCCTCACGTGGGTTTTATATATTTCTTGATAGGTTTATTGCTAGTTATTGCATAATCCTTTTAATATTGTGGATGGGTTCTTTTTAAACCTACATTTTCAAAATCCTTTCTTTTTTGCCAGAATTCATGTAAGAAAGCTACAGATTTCTATATGCAGAGCTTGTGTCTGGCCACATGGCTAACCTCCCTGATTATTAGTTCTAATGGATTGCCATTGATTCTCTTAGGGTTTTCAATTAAATGATGGTATAGTTTGCAAATAACGAGTGACCCTCTATTTTTAGTTCTCTGGTATTTAGTTCCCCACCCTCCATGCCCTTTAGGAGTGGGTGCTGAAGGCCATCAGACGCTTCTTTGACAGCTGCTGAAACGATCATGATTCTCCTTCAATCTGTTCAGCCTAGGGGTGACACAGGCCATTTCCTAGTGTTGACCTGGGAGTAATTGCAAACACCAGCCTCTTCTCTTTTGATTTCCTCCCCGACCTCTCCCCTGATTTTCCGTTTTTCCACTGAGCCTGCCAACGAAGGGTAGAACGGGAATGTTTGGACTGCAGGACTCACTGAAGTTCAGCCCACGTCTAGGGACACATTAACAGGGGTACGGAGTGGGGCTGCTCCAGACCCGATGACCTTTGCAGAAGGTCATTCAGCAAAGACCAGGGCGATGTCCACCTCAGACTTTAGTCACCAGCTCGGGCTTTCCTGTGGGAATGAGATAAAACTGAGCTGACTTTGCTTTTTGGGTCACACTCGGCAATGCACAGGGGTTACTCCTGGCTCATACACTCAGGAATTACTCCTAGTGGTGCCCCGGGAACGTATGAGATGCTGGAAATCGAACCCGGGTCAGTGGCGTGCAAGGCAAATGCCCTACCCTCTGTGCTGTCACTCCAGCCCTGAATGCCTGTCTCTAAATTTTATTTATTTATTTTGATTTGGGGGCTGCACCCGGTGATGCTCAGGGCTTATTCCTGGCTCTGCACTCAGGAATCACTTTTTTTTTTTTTCTTTTTGGGTCACACCTGGCGATGCACAGGGGTTACTCCTGGCTCTTCACTCAGGAATCACCCCTGACGGTGCTCAGAGGATGATATGGGATGCTGGAAATCGAACCCAGGCCAGTCGCATGCAAGGCAAACGCCCTACCCTCTGAGCTATTGCTCCAGCCCCCTCAGGAATCACTCTTGGCTGGCTCAGGGGACCATATGAGGTGCAGGGGATAGAACTTGGGTTGGCTGTGTGCAAGGCAAGCACCCTACCCACTGTACTATCTCTTCAGCCCCCTCAATTTCTTAGTTTTTCCCCATTCGATTCCTCTCCCAGCAACCAGACTGCCATCATTGGAAACAAGAGGTGAGTGCTGGCAAAGGCAGGGATGGCTGCAAGCGTCTCCCTTGCAATTCCCCAAGAGAGATGCTACTAGCTTCCTCATCTTCCAGGAAACTGAGGCTGAGCAGAGAAGTGTCCAGCCTGCAGCATGGGGGCTGGGCTCTGGCCCCGACAGCACCAGAAGAGCCAGCTGCACTGCCTCCATCAAGCTCCATGAAGCTCTCCAAACCTCAGGTTGTCTCTGCCACTGACTCCATAACCAGTTTCTCAATGTCACTGGTACTGTCTGTTTTCCTATCTGTTGTATTTATTTATTTATTTAGGTTGGTTCAGGGCCGACTCCTGACTCTGCACTCAGTGATCACTTCTGGTGGGGTTTCAGGGGCCACATGGGCTACCAGGGGGTCGAACCTAGGTAGGCGGTGTGCAAGGCAAAAGTGCCCAGCCTGTGGTACTATCTCTCTAGCTCCAGGTATGCTCTGTATTCTGCTGACTCTTGGGTTATTTTCAACACGCAGAGAGAGGACCTCCTGTGTCCCACCCGCCCATTCCAGACCCCGGGTCCCCACTCTTGTACCCACGGGTGGCTTCCCGGCAGCTCCCCAGCCCCGGGGGACGGTTTTAGGAGAGGCGGTGCCACGGGGCGTCAGAGCATCTGAAGCAGGAAATTAAAAAGGGCATGGGCAACGGAGGCCGCGTAACCTTTCCAGCTCTCCCCTCTCCGCCTCCTGAGGGCCGGCTTGGTGCGGCTGACTGTTTGCCTAATGAGATGTTTTCCTTCTCCCCGCAACCCTGCAAAGGACACAGGGTGGGGGTGAGGAGTGACACTCGACAGGGATCCAGCTCGGACACCCGCTCCCTGGCTCCTCTGCCCGGCTCAGGCTGGGCGGCCTGTCCACCTGCCCCACTGCTGAGAGAGAGAGAGAGAGAGAGAGAAAGAGAGAGAGAGAGAGAAGCGTGGGTCTGCTCCCGCCCCAGGGGGATGGGGAGATTAATGAGAGACCGTTTGTCAAGCCGGCTTTGATCCTCAGCTGGAAAGAGCATCTCAGCCCAAAGTACAAGGGAGACGATTCTTTAATAAGATCTTCAGGGTTCTGAGTGCACCACAGTCACGTCCTCTTTCTAACCCGGGGCAGCTCATTAAAACCCGGAGGCCATTTGGCAGTGGACCGGGGCTGGGAAGCTCCGATTCCCTTGTTTTCAGGGCGGTCTCTGCCCATCTCTCATCCCGACAGACGGGAGGAGGATTTCCAAGGACCAGAGGGGATGCGGCTGACAGCCGGGGCTGGGAAGGCGGGGAAGGCGCCTACCCCGTGGGAGTTTTTCTTTCGCGGGGGGTGGTGCTCCTTCCTCTCACCTCCATCAGTCTCCGAGAGCAGGGCTCTCTTTGACAGACCGGAGTGCCAGACCCAAGGAGAAGATGAGAGCTTTGTCCTATGAATGAATAAAGGCAGTAGAGGATCAGAAGATCAGAGCCCAAATGCCTACATCTTTAAAAGAGAGAGAAAGAGAGAGAGACAGAGACAGAGAGACAGAGACAGAGACAGAAACAGAGAGACTATCACAGGGCCGTGAAGATTGAAGGCATGTGGGAGTCCCGGGTTCAAGCCCCAGCGCTGTATGGTCCCCTGAGCACTAACAGGACTGACATACTGAGCCCAGGGGAGCCCCCAGCAC